>NC_031971.2:30898368-31124686 GCF_001858045.2 Oreochromis niloticus | reverse complement strand
GCAAGTTCTCATTCTCACTTTTGTATGTCACTAAATGACTACACTTTACATTCCAGATTAGACAACTACTCATTTGTTCATGGTTTAAGAAACTTATGTGAACAACAATATAATGGTGGACTTTGCAGATGCTTATCTCATGCAAGTCAGTAGTTTTTCCTTTGTTTTGCAATTGAGCAGACTCAAACTGATGTTTCTGAAATATTCATATTATCAAATGTTTCAGAAGCATGCACTCATTTTCAGAGATATTGGTTCTGTGGAATTTGTTGCAATTGTAAACGAAGACAAATACAAGAGTTTGATGTCTTAGTTGTTATAAACTGATCTTTACTGTCACTTATCAAAGGTTTTGTACTATTTTAATATTTCAAGTTTTATGCTAACAGGTGTGACTGAGCACAATGAAGTTTAAACATTTTGCAAATGTAAAGAATAACTTTTCTAAAATAGCAAGTGTCCCGTTGATACATTACATTAATTAAGACTTTATGTTGTTACTTCACAAGAATCACTACTGCTCCTAGAGTATGGTCAGAATTTAATCTTCACCCAAACTGGGCTCAAGACCAAGTTCAAATTTATTGTTTCACAGGGAGCAGCCTTTGAGTTTTGATGGATTGTGAGCCTGATGAGCTACGTCACTGATTTTTCTGTTTCTCAGATGACTAAGATGGCACAATAAATGGTGAATGTTGGGTGCTCATGAGTAATTGTCTTGTCATGTTCTTAAAACAAACTTTCTGTATGAAATGATCAGATAGACTTAATGGAATCTGTGGGGTTTTATTTTTTTCTGTAACAACAGAAAATTAATTTAAGGAATGTAGATATTTAAACCTGAGATCTAAGATAAACCTAACAGGTAGTTTTGCTGAAATGGATGTTAGAAAGCTAAAAAAAAAAAAACTTAAGATGTTCAATACACATTTTTCTTTACATCCAGTCAATCAACTCTGATAATTAAAATGAAACTGATTTACAAGTTCACTCAGCTACCTTAAGGAGCTCAGTTAATTAATAAACTTAAATCAACTTAGCTAACAGATTATGTTAGTTAAGCTAAAATAGATTCCTAAGTTAAAAGAACTACTAAAGTATTTGAATTAACTAAAAAACCCAAGTCAACTGAACTAGGACAAGAGTTTAAACAATAGATTATTTTAATTTAGCTGAAAGGGTTTTCCCAAGTAAAAATGACAATTAAAGGAGTTGAACTGACTAATAAATCTCAGTCAACTAAACTAAGACGAAAGTTTAGACAACATGTGATTTTTCATTAAGATAACAATTGGTTGTGTTATAAGAACAAACTCTATTTCTTGACTTAACTTAAAATTTTAAGGCAGCCCTGTACCTGATATTTTTAAGTTGAAACAACAAGTTATATTTTACAGTGCAGATGCAACATCATCAATCTTGGATGTCTTCCCTCGTTTCCTTGATACACCGGGGTTGGTGAGTATATTTTAGACATTTCATGATCTGAAACTAAAGATAACATTTTGCCAAGAACACTTAAGTAACCAGTATTTGGTCCCTGTTTTGTTATTAATAGATTGATCAGGATTTTGCAAATGCTTGGAGATGAGGCCTCTGGAAGATTTCTTACAAAGTGGTCTTCGTATTTCAAGCAAAAAATCATCGCCGAAAGCCAAAGTCTTCCATCAAGTCCTTGTGTTGAGGAGTTACGAGCGTCTTTTGATACGGAGGCTTCAAATGACTGGGGTAAATTTGGACAATGTTTCAGTATATAAAATACTTACATTTCCATTTGTCTGTCTTAATACAGTTAACTGAGCGGAAATAGACTAGTAAATTAGTAATTTATGCATCCTTGTGGTTGTAAGCATTTCCAGAAATCTCATCATTTAACTGCTTAACAGAATTTCCAACTGTTTTCTAGTTCATGTTTAACCTTTTGTCTCAAATATGCTTTAAGGCTGGGATAGTGACATGGCAGCCCTTCTGTTGTTGCTGCATCTCCTGCCCCAACATCAAAAGGCCACAAAAACAGCAAAAATTAGCTCTGCACAGGCAGCCAATCATCTTGTGAGATTCGTCAAGGTATGCTCTATTACTCTACTCTATTTTTTTGTAAAAACTATTTGTAATTAATGATCTTTGGTCCATGGTAAGCCACAAGATAAAAACAGAAAAGATACAGTAAATTAATTACCTTTTGTGTATTTGGTATGAAATCATGTTGTATCTATAGATATCAGAAGAGATAAAATCTGGTATTTCCTTTCCAAAAGAAGTTAATCCACAGATTTGGGTTCAGCACACACTCATTGCCCCTGCAAACAGAAGAATGTGAACTTCAAAAATAAAGCATTACTCTGTTTTATTCTACTAGGATCCATTTGTGTTAAGATGGGTTACTTGCTTGGGCCCATAGACCTTATATTCAAGCCAAACAGTTGAAAAGAAAATTTTACTCATGATTGAAATGTGCTATTCAAATTCCAGAAAGGAGTCAGCCTCACTACTTTCCTGGAGAAAGCTAACACCAGGCAGCCCTTCCTTCTCTGCATTGGTGAGCAAAAGAAGAACATTCAGAGGTTCTTCATCATTGTGGACCAGAAAGCTATCCCCTGTGATGCTCCAACTTCAGCAGCTGCTTTTGATGGGCTTTTCAAAGCACACTTTGTCTTCAGGCTCTCATATGATGAAGCTCTTTCCAGTTTCTACACCTTCATTCAAACCACAATCTACAACATTGATGTTGGAAACACAAAAGAAAGCCCTCGAGTCAAGGAACTGAGAGCACGTCTGCTGCGAGACCGTTAAATGCCCGCAAGGTCCACACGCTTTTAGGAGGATTTAAAAAAAAAACTGTTTGACAATGTTCAAATGCTTTGTTTGTAAAATGCACCAAAAAAATTGTTCAGCTCTATGTCAACATTTAAAATTTCATCATGGTTTATATCCAAACAAAAATCTGCGTTTAAAATGTGAAGAGCAGGGATGTCTTTCATCTTTTTGTACTTACAATGGCTTTAGAAAACATCTTCATAATGTACATAGTCATTATCACGATAAACATGTAGGGACGGAACAGGAAGTTGCCCAACAAACACATTCTCTAGGAGACTCTTTTTGTGATCAACCATCTACTTCTGCATCTATATCACAGGTTCCCACTGTTATTTCACAGGACTCGCTTGTTGGAATGTGTGGATCTGTTGTCGCTCACTTACAAGCTTCTGGTCTTACTGAAAGTGCTGTTCAAACAATAATTTGTTCTGTTGAGGAAGTTGTCAGGGATGTTCAGAGTCAAGCAAGAGAAGTAGTACTCCAAACATTTTCCCCTGATAGTAAGGAATCAGACATTTACAAAAGAGTTGAGCACAATTTAAACCAATTGGATAACCCCTTTTCAAAATTTAACACTGAGAAAAAAAGACAGAAATATTATGATGAAAAATGGGAAATAGTTGAGCCTAAAGAATTTGTACTTGGTGTAAGATTGGATACACGTAGACATAGAACTACAGGGGTTTATAGCGAAACACCTGTCAGAGACAAATACATGTATGTGCCCATTTTAGGTACGATACATTCAATTTTCAAGAATAAAGACATTAGAGAATGCTTCTTGCATGAGAAACAAACACAAGCTGGGTTATACAAAGACATTAATGATGGATTATATTTCCAAAACCATCCTCTGTTTTCACAACAGAAATATGCTCTACAGATTTTACTGTATTATGATGATTTTGAAACTGCTAACCCATTAGGTTCGAAGAAAGGGATCCACAAACTGGGCTGTATTTATTTCACTTTAAAAAATCTCCCACCAAAGGTTAACTCTGTGCTGATGAATGTACATCTAGCTGCTCTTTTCTACACAGAAGACTTAAAGAAATATGGTTTTGAAGAAATACTAAAGCCTTTGATTGATGACTTGAAAATTTTAGAAATTAAAGGAATCCTGCTTCCCTTTACTGAAGAGCCAGTGTTTGGTTCTGTTGTTCAAGTTACAGGAGACAATCTTGCTTTAAATGGCTTACTAGGTTTTGTTGAATCGTTTAGTGCAACAAACTGGTGCAGGTTTTGTTTAGTAAACAAGGAAGAAATTCAGTCTGTGTTTAATGAAGACAGTTCAGACATTGTTCTGCGCTCCAGAGAACTTCATATTGAACACTGTAATGCATTAAGTGAAGACCCTGCTCTCACTTCCGTTTACGGAGTTAAAAGATCTTGTGTGCTCAATTCATTGGAATATTTTCACAGCACTGACAATTATGCAGTTGATATAATGCACGATTTATTGGAAGGAGTTGTGCAGTATGAGCTCAAACTTTTTTTTCAATACATGATCAAAAATGGCTACATCTCCAGTAGCACATTACTTGACAGGATACAGACGTTTAATTATGGTTTTGTAGAGCGTAAAAATAAACCAAGTGGGTTAAAAATAGATGATAACAGCAAACAC
Organism: Oreochromis niloticus; assembly: GCF_001858045.2. Classification (NCBI taxonomy): domain Eukaryota; kingdom Metazoa; phylum Chordata; class Actinopteri; order Cichliformes; family Cichlidae; genus Oreochromis; species Oreochromis niloticus. The sequence goes on along the minus strand of NC_031971.2, from coordinate 31,120,239 downwards.
TTAGGTTTAAATGCCATTCAGTCATTATGTATCCTACGCAATACTCCACTAATTTTTGGAGACATAGTTGAGCGGGACAATAGCCACTGGAATTTTGTTCTCCTGTTGTTGCAAATTGTTGATATTGTGTTGTCCCCAGTCCTTACTGATGGCATGATATGTTACTTGAAACATCTGATCTGTGATCACCATAACATGTTTAAAAACTTATTCCCTGGTAGAAAATTAATTCCTAAACACCACCTAATGATTCACTATCCAAGGTGTATTAAGAAAATTGGCCCTCTTATCCACATATGGTGTATGCGTTTCGAAGCAAAACACATTTTTTTTTAAAAGAGCTGTCAAAAATTTTAAAAACCTTACAAAATCTCTAGTAAAGCAACATCAGCGTCAATTGGCCTTTTACTATGAAAACTATTGTTTTAAAAGATTTCGGTTCGGTCCTTTAAAATTAAAAAGAGTTGATAGCATGGAAGGTGGACATTTGTTGTGCGAGTCATTAAATGTAGATTCATGTGCAAATGTTTCAACTACAAATTGGGTTAGAAATTATGGCACTGAATACCAGGTTGGTTTGTTTTTATGCACTGGAATGTCCAGTGATCTACCAGTCTTTAAGAAAATTTGCTATATCATAATACATGAACAACATGCAGTCATAATAGGCTGTAGTGTCAACACCTTGTACTTTGATGAACACTTTCATGCATACTGTATTGAAGAAAAAAGTAATGAGCATGCTGTTATTTCAATTGACCAGCTCACCTATGTTAGACCCTTTGACAAGCAATATTCTAATGAAAATGAGAACATATACATTATTCCATATTGTTACATGTTTTAGAAAATTTTTTGAAGTTGTGGTGCATATAAAAATAAATCTTTTTCAGAAGAACATTGGCTCTTTTTAATATTTTTTTCCCCAAGGAATTTCTAAAAGATCAGAACAGTAAAATTTACACTTTTTAGAATTAATTAGACGATAACTCTTTTGTAGTCAAAATAAAATACTCTGTAACAGTTAATATATAAACTCTTAACACCTAGTTAGTGTTAATGAGTGTTAAATTTTCAACTCCAGGCAGATTTGATATTTAACACTAAATCAGAGTTAATGTACCAACTCTCCAAAAAGAGTTAAATTAACACTCACTGGTGTGGACCCATATAGACACTTTAATAGTGTTGAAATCAAATCTGACGGTGTTAATTTGGACATGCTGGATTTGCTGTGTACAGACTACTGATGTTAAATAAGAAGAAGTGCATACCCGTTGTTTTTCTGAGTGACTTTGCACCGCCATTCAACACCGTACAGCGCAAGACTTTGACCGTAGAATGACATGCACTTTGATCCAGTCTCTTCTTCTTCGGTGCAAGCTTTTAAGTTGGATTTATTTAATAATCACACAGTATGCTTTTAAACACTGCTACAGAGAATATGCAAGTGTTTATAACGATCATAAAATCACAGCCTTTCAATGTTTAACTTTAATATATAACTAAATAAATGGTCACTGATTACACCCAACCACCAATGGTTGGCTGGCAAGTGAAAGCAAAATCTCAGTACACTGTACATTGACTCTGCATAAATCTGGTAATGGAAAATCTGATAACATGTCAGTCTTTCCACTGATATTGTTCTTCTTGGAAGCACATTACCGGTAATCACACGATTTCAAAGTCAATGAATAATAAAGACATTTATTGTTCACATATTTATCCAAGTCTATGTATTATTTTTTTCCTGAACACATCCTTCAATTTATTTTATACAGCGCCAAATCATAACAGTCGCCTCAAGGTGCTTTATACTGTAAGGTAGATCCTACAATATCACATACAGAGGAAAACCCAACAATCATATGACCCCGGATGAGCAAGCACTTTGGCGACAGTGGGAAGGAAAAACTCCCTTTTAACAGGAAGAAACCTCCGGCAGAACCAGGCTCAGGGAGGGGCGGGGCCATCTGCTGCGACCGGTTGGGGTGAAAGAAGGAAAACAGGATAAAAGACATGCTGTGGAAGAGAGACAGAGATTAATAACAGGTATGATTCAATGCAAAGATGTCTATTTACAGATATTGGGTGAGAAAGATGACTGAAGAAGAAATAATCAATGCATTATGGGAATCCCCCAGCAGTCTTCATCTATTGCAGCATAACTCTGGGAGGATTCAGGGTCACCATATCCAGTTTTAGCAAAAAGGAAAGTTTTAAGCCTAATCTTAAAATTAGGAATAGTGTTTGTTTTCAATTTGGAAGCTGGTTCCACAGAACATGGACCTGAAAACTGAAGGCTCTGCCTCCCATTTTACTTTTGAATACTCTACAAGAACCACAAGTAAGTCCACTGTCTGAGAGTGAAATACTCTGATAGGGTATTTATAAATAAGCACAGATACTATACAATGTGTATGAAATGATCATAACTACACCTGTAATAGAAAAGGTTAATATGATGACAAACATCTTTAATACAATATCAATCCTGTAAGAAATATTACTAATAGAATAATACTGTAAAGAATACAATTATAATAATGCAGGTGATATGGCAGCAATAAAAGAATTTCTGAATCTCCACAAAATACAAGAACAAAAAAAACCCCAAAATGGCTTTCAATTTTGCTCTAGCATACTTGGTTCTATGGTAGGTTTTAAAGGGTTAACTAACTGGTGTGTTTTATTTGGTTTTGTGCATAAAGTTGGGTGTCATCTGCAGAGCAGTGAAACTATATGCTATGACTTCTGATGATACTGCCTAAGGGAAGCATGTATAGTCTAAACAGAATTGGTCCTAACACTGAACCCTGTGGAACTCCATAACTAACCTTAGTGTGTGAAGAGGACTCTCCATTTACCACAAACAGTAGTATACAACTAGCATTGAATTTACATTAATCAAATTATAACTATAACAAAAGAAGTAGAACAGTATTTAAGTAACATCACACACTTACCAGTTGTTTCTTTGAGTGAGTTTGCACCTAGATTCAACAGTGTACATAGAAACTTCAGCTGTGCTTAACATGACCGCTTGTGTGTTCTTTGGTGCTGCTCCAAAGTTGTGCATCTGTTGCAACTATCATAAACTCAAATCGTTTTAAGTAATTATATTTTAGAGCGCTCAGGTTACAGATCATACAGCAGTGCCCTTTTCACATCACTTATTCAGAATAAGAAGGATAATTAAAAACTCATGAACATTAAGTTTCTTTACAGTTGCACATTTTCCACCTTTGCACTATGACTTTGCTATGAATGGTCAGTTGATTTAAATGTAAAATTGAGGATAAGAATCAGAGAAACTTTATCAATCCTGAAGGGAAACTGAGTTGTCATCGCAGAAAATATACAAGAATACAGTGTTCCCTCGCTATATCGCGAATCACTTTTCGCGATCTTGCTGTTTCGTGGATTTTTTTTGGGTGCAATTTTGCATGCCTTTTTTTTCTTACAGCGTATTGTGTACTGCGTCCTGATTGGCTGTAGACCAATGGTCAAAGAATGCTGGAGCTTATATCTGAAGCCTCTTAAAACTGCACAGTCAAATTTCACCAACTCTCATAACCTGCATTATTTTTAACACGATGAGCTATTATCTTCATCTTTATGAACCTGTCGGTCAGTCTAGCCTCTCCTTGACTGTCTTATTGACATCAGGGCATGGAGGCCACTACATTTTCTTATTTTAAATGAAAACAAGACAAAAATCATGTTATTTAGAGCCAAAAACACCAGCACTACCCCTGTGTCAACCTTCCTCTCAGGTTCATTATTACAAATTTAAGTGTGAAAACAGAGCCCACTATAAAGCTCATATAAACCAGTTGAGGCACCTGTCAAAAATTAAGCCTCTTCCATCCAGGCCTGCATTGCTCACCATAAGCTGGTGCAAAATACCACAGTTTTAGTTTCCTCTGGTTCAAACAATTGAGAGCACATCACTCCAATTTTAGCTTCCAGTCACTGGCTTGTCTCGATCTTTCAGATCACCAGACTAGATGCTTTTACTAGGTCCAATAACGCAACACACACTCAGAGGTGATAGTCAAAATATTACACTTCAAAGGCCAGGCAGTAAAAATGTGTTTTGTAAACAAGATTAAAAAAACAGCAAGTGATTTTGGAACTGCAATAGCTAATGCACTAACTTCTATAGCTCTTATGAGTAGTAATATACCTGTAGCTTTTTTGCCCCCCCCCCCCACCCCCCCCCCCCACCCCTACCCCCACACCCCCCTCCCTATCCCCCTCCGCGTCCATGTGCGCGCGAAGGACTTGCGCGTGACGGACTTTGCGCGTGACGACTGTGCGAGTTCAGAGATCTATGTTACATGTGTTTAATAGCGTTTATTTAATAAACCATTATGTGTTTAATTAAACTCTTTTTTAAAGGATTGATAGGTCTCAGAGTTCTGTTATTTAGACATAGATGATTTAATTAACTAGTTTAGGGTATTTTTCTTTAGGGCTCTGAAACACACAGAGGCTAATAGTTTTAAACAGAAAGTTTTTTCCACTTCTAAAACACACATTCACACGCAGCATTTAATGTAGTTTTTAGGGCTTTGCTTTTTCTTTAGGGCTCTGAAACCAGAGGCTAATAGTTTTCAAACAAATATTCTTCAACACAGCTTCTAGAAAAACACAATCCAACGCACTGTACAACCCCCAATGTTCAGCAACTAGTCATACTAGGAGATTCAATGTTGCATTTTCTTTCTAGCATCTTATCATGCAGAGGTCCAGCGTAGCCAGGTCCATCGGAGCCACCAAAGTTTTTCATCTTGCCACTGACCATTCAAAAGGTTTTCACTGTTGCTTACACCCCACATTATCTCTGCATCTCAGAGGCACCTGAACAAGCCCAACCCCAAGGGGCGTAACGACACCTCCTAGAGACTGCACCAATACATATAAAAACGGTCTCTTTCACCATTCGGAACATCAACAGCGCAACCTAAAGAACCCTCTAACTAACTAACTAAGGAGTGCAGGATGACATCTGTATCAACCATGACGAGTAGCCTGGACATCGCCCAAGCAACGAAGCTCTAGTACGTCTACAGGCGATGCCGGGGCCCTCACCGCAAAAAGCAACGCTGTGAAAACGTCGTAGACGGGACTGAATTTAAGTTAGAATATCGAGGCAGTAACGGGTAGTGTATACCGTTAAATACCAACGGAGCAGTTATACTTCGTGTAGATTGTGGCGAGGGAGTGTTTTGGGGGAGTCACAACGCATGTCTACTAGAACTGGAAACTCTTTCGCACTGTTGTTTGCGGACTTGGACAATGTGGGCTTCCCAGAGATGCTGTATGTTTCCAGTGGAACAGTCCAACAGGCCCTGAGCTTTACAGGCAGGCTGATCGTTTCAACCGTAGCCCGATGACTTATTTTTCTCAGTGTATGTGATGACAGGGAAAGTTTATAGCGGCCAGAGGGGTTGAAAACTGGAGGTTAATCCTTACCCTCTGACATAGAGAGCGCGCTACATGGTTAAGGATATTTTTTATACAGTGGTGCGACTGGAGAGCTATGCTGCATATGTTTAGCAAGGTGACGACGCCATCAAGAGAGATAGACTCACACTGCGTACGAGGGTATTAGAAAACGACTTGTTTTGATGATTTTGCGACTTGCTCGAAGACTGCTTCTTCTACCCTGTGCAAACTAAAATCATAAGCCGTCCGACAACTAAATAAACCAAATGGTAGGTAAATATATGTGTGTGTGTGTGGTGTGTGTGTGTGTGCGTGTGTGTGTGTATCTAAGCAACAAAATATAACATTTTATGTTCCCATTTTCAGAGCGAGACACGCAGCCGTGGGACCTCACAGACTCACCACCCCCATCGCTGTTATCCAGACCCACCATCTCCACCCCCCTCTCCACAGCTGCTGCGCAGGATCCTACAGGATCGGGGCTGTTTGAGGAAACCATTATCGACATCAAGCTTGCAACCCACCATCTTCTGATGTTGGCGCTAAACGAGTTTCTACAGGATACATGCTACGGATGTCAAATATCTCACCCCAGTCAGGTGCAACACAGCTGCTTGCTCGAATTGCCCGAGTATTTCTTTGACATCTACTATGACATGTGATGATAAGGCTCAAGACAGACCGTTTCATCCCCGCCATACGCCTGTTTGTGCGCTCTACACAGTCGATGGACTGGAACACAATTCAGCCGAATTGCAGAACACACCATGACGAACTGAGATCATCACAACAATAGTATGCGCAATTAACGACAACATTGTGCAGTTGCTAGAAGCAAGTCGTTATGCCCGACGTGCTAAACCAGCATGCTACGTATGATTGGTAACTACTGGGCGGAGACACCTGGTTTAATGTATGCTGTCAGTATTCATTGTCTGTGTGAATGAAATAAAAGACTGTTAACACCGACAGCTTTATCATTTGTGTCTTGCATGCATCATGGAAAACACCATGTATAAAATTTATCATGATCCGGCCATCCGGCTGGCCTGGCCAGTTTAAATAAGCTCCGTATAGCTACCGCTGAGGCAATAGGTGTAAAACCCTCATTATCACAGGTTAAACATTATTTAGAACGAGACGACACTTACACACTCCATAAACCAGCCAGGATCCACTTTCCCAGAAACAGAGTATTGGTTAATGGAATCGACAACAGTTCAAGCCGATCTGGTTGATATGTCTGAATACATGACAGATAATGATAATGTTAGATACCTGCTAACATGTATAGATGTATTCTCAAAATATGCATGGGTTAGATGTCTCACAACCAAGACGGGCCCAGCCGTAGCAGCCGCTTTCGAGGATATACTTGCTGAGGAAGGATCCCTATGAAACTACAAACAGATGAAGGCAAAGAGTTTATAATACAACCTTTAAACAGCTAATGAAGCATATAACATCAAACACTTCTCAACAGCTAGTGAGGTTAATCTAGTATTGTTGAAAGATTCAACCGCAGCTTCAAGGTAGAATGTGGAAGTACTTAACATCCGTCAACTCAAGGAGATATGTACACGTCATCCCCGAGCTCACACAGGCATATACAATGCTTATCACAGATCTATCCAATGGCTCCAGCAAGGTAAATAAGGATAATGAGAAGCTGGTCTTAACACTCTGTACAAAACCACGCCTCAGAGAAAGTGTGTTTTAAATTTAATGTTGGCGACACAGTACGAATATCGAAACTGAGAGGAGTGTTCGAAAAGGATACGAACAAACCTACACCGATGAGATTTCACAGTCAAAGACGTATAGGGAGACAGCCCCCAGTGTACAGACTAGCCGATCTAGCAGGAGAGGTGTTGAAAGGCACATTTTATGAGCCTGAAATACAACGGGTGATTGTTGATAAAAACAAAACATTTAAAATTGAAAGCATATTGGCTAGAAAAAAGGTGGGCCGAAAAAGATGGCTCTAGTAAAATGTTAGGATGCCAACAAGTTTAATCATGGATTCCAGAAAAAGACATCATCGAGGTGTGATTAACCTGATGACACAGCTCTGCAGTCATTCATTCACCACGTGCAGAACAGAGTAAAGAAGGATGGATAAAAAGAACAACAAGGCAGGCTTTATGTGACCCTCTTCTCAAATGCGTCAGCTCATGTTTACCCAGGCAATAAGATATCTAATTTTAGAACAAAGTTAGCAAAACCTATGTTTGAATCATCAGTATGAGTAGCTGTTATGAGATACAGTACCCCGCACTTGGCTGTCTTTTCCACAAGCAGATTCGCAAGTAAAATTTATAACCCTGTCAAAGATGACGCTCTATCCGTACAACGATGAGCTGTCTGTGGTCATTATACCTCTGTGGAGCAGATAATAAAGAATTTAATTTGAAATGCCAACAGCAGCCAGGCACGGCGGACATTAAAACACAATACAACACCGTTAGTAACTATGTAGGTGTATGGGGCTAGAGGCTGCATTCTCACATTTAGAGGAGACTGCAGAAATCCTAGGATTCAAAACAGAAGAACCATTTGTGCTTCATTATAAAACACATATGCTCCGCATCCTGCTGACATATACGGGGGAAAATACAACATGTTTATTTATGCAGATATCGCCGATTATCAACTTGTGGGTGACGCCCACGCGCGGCTATTAAGGGCTATAAATATCACAGACGATGTCCGGCGCATAGCCATTTTACAATTTGACACTCCACACTACACACCTGTGTCAAAGACATTAATCGACGACATAGAAATTGATTGAAAGACGATCAGAATCAGCATATACCCTTTTATACGGTAAGGTGTTTGTCAAGCTACACTTCCGCCCGATAAACAACAATTTAAAAAAGAAAGGATGGCTGTCTACAACGCAGACGAGACAAGATATCTAAATATTACGTCGCTCAAGCTGGGTGATTTGGGGGGTATATAGGACCAGTACGCAATATGGTGCAGGTCTGGGCGGATTGTTCCGCAGCTTATTAGATTTGCAGTGCCGTTGTTTAAAAAAGGAGTAGGTATACTGAAACCCCACCTTAAAACCGCAGCGTCAGGAATAGTGTCTGATGTCATATCCAACATAACTAAGCCCACAAACACTAAGCAGGACGGTAACGGAGTGTATGTTATACGCCCAATTCTTCAAAACCCACCCACAGCACGCATACCATCTAGAAAGCGTAAAACCACAAAACCAGCCAGAAGATCCAACAAACGGACACCGTCACGCGAGTGAAAAGACCCAGAACCAAGCGTTCAAAAACTACAGCATTTGACATATTCTAAATGGCGCTGTTACACAGTCAATCTGGAGAATGTGTAAAAACAGAGCTGGACCTGTTTACTGTTCCTACACACAGACCAGCATTGAGAAAAGTACGTTTATTGAAATACCTCCTGTTCGGCAATCACCGATGGAGGCCCGATCGAGTTTACATCTCATCGTCCGGCGAAGACTACCTGGATCTAAATGACACATATATCTACACACGCTGAGAATCACAAACGCTGATGGTTCAACCTGGCTAGAGATGCTAACGTGGGATTTATTAATTATCCCGGATGCAGCTTATTTAGTCAAGTCGATGTTAATTTGGGACACACGCTCATTAGTCAATCATCCAACACATATCCATACAGAGGTGTGATAGAATGTCTTATCAATTATAATAAGGACACTTTAGACACACAGTTCAGCACAGGGTTATTCTGTAAGGATACAGCATCACACATGAATGACACATCCATAGAAGGAACAACCAAGGCCTTGTGACCAGAGGCGAATATACAGCGAATAGCAGCATTGTGAATTGATAGCTCCTGTACACGCAGATCTGTTTTTTCAAGAAAACTGTTACTTAATGGAATCGACCTGTCACTGAAATTTGTGCGCTCTAAAGACGAATTTGCTCTCATGACAGCGGATGCCAATGCGTACAGAGTTAAAATGTCTCAGCCAGTCTCTTTGTCAAGAAAGTTATATATCACCGAGCGTCAGACTTGCACACAGCAAGGCATTGCACCACGCAAACGCAAAATATGCTATAGACAGAGTATCTTTAAGACTTTCTCCATACCAGCAGGGTCTCGAATATCAACTAATGACAATTTATTTATGGCAGGATACCTAAATTTGTCATCATTGCTTCATTGATAATGAAGCTTTTACAGGAAGTCCAACCCGTAACCCATTAATTTTGAAAACTGTGATGTAGAATTCATTCTTTATACGCTGATGGTCAGGCTTATCCTGCTAAACCGTTCCAGCCAATTTCAGAGAAACAGTATACCAGAGAATTCTATCAGCTGATACAAACCACCGGAAGACATTTAAAGGACAGGGCACTTGCCATATCGCGTAACGACTTGGTAACGGGTATACATTATTCGTTTCAATCTGGAAGCTGACGAAGGACATTCAGGCAATGTATCGTTAATTAAAACTGGGAACGTGAGGCTTGAAGCCCGTTTCAGAAACCCGCTACCCCGCACAATGAACATCTTGTTATTCAGTATTTGATTCAGTCATTGAAATATCTAATATGAGACAGGTGCTCTTGGATACTATTGAGACAGCAAACACGGTCATGAACATATAGAGCTAACATCTGTGATCGGTAGGATTATCAATAAAAACACACATTTTCTAGGAGTGCTAGCCAGCGATCAGCTACCCAATGCACAGCTTCAAAGACTGCCTGCTATGGCTATTGTAAACACTCACCCATCTACAATGCCCGGGGAACACTGGCTGCTGTTATATTTCGAGAGACAAACGCTGTATTTTTTGATAGTTTTGGAAACTCGCTAGACCGTTTTCCACCAGAGATAAAGGTGTTTGTTCTAAAAAACTGTTCCACTATTTTATATTCAGGAAAACAAGTGCAGAACGACTTCTCCGTCACATGTGGCCAACATTGTGTATTTTCTTATTCATATACAAAATGGTGTATCTTATCACGTTGCTTAACATGTATTCTACTAATTAACTTGTAACGATGCTATGGTGTGTCGCTTTGTCAACAACATAGAGCCTGTGGCAGGCTGTAGCGATTATGTATGTGTGCAACAAGGATACTGATGTGTACTAGTGGTTAATAAAAACGATATGAGAGCGTGATTTAATCGAGTCAATTGTATTTATTTATTACAAAATGTTGCATATATATTATACGGCCACATCATACAGACTTCAAGAGTATAAAAACAATAATAGAAAAAACTGTAATAAAAGAAAACAACGTAGTAATAATGTAGTAATAAAGTAATAAAGAAATCAAACATATACAATAATAAAACAATAATAGAAAAACTGTAATAAAGAAACAATCTAACAGTTAGTGAAAATTACGGTAGAAAAAACAACAAACAGTCAATATTTTAGGCAGAAAAAACAACAACAACATTACAGCTGTGATAAGAAATAGTCTGAATTCAAAAATCCAACCACTCGACAGGACCACCCTTTAATTTATTTTTTTATTCTTTATTTTTCTTTAATGTACTATCACGCAGTGAGACGCCCGGTGTGTTCTTTCTAGGCGTATGTTTAAAAAAACAGGGTCTTCAGGCAGGGTTGATCTGTTTTATACAACGCAAGGTCTTACGTACGCCGGCATTGGATATGGCTGATAACGGTATGTTTAAATCTGAAACAGCCTTTAAAAACTCTGTCCAGCCTATAGGTCTGAAACCTTCAGAAGGTGTGTGTGGATGTGACGGCTTTAATCAGATCATAAATGTGTGAGCCCGGTATAGTGTGTTATCGACAACAATTCGCCTTTGTCATTGTAAGAAATAGTGTTTGGCGAACGGTTCAGAGCTGATAGAATGAGTTCTGCATTCCTCTACTCCTTTAGATATGTGTGTCAAAACATTCTCTGAGATAAAATCCTTCACACCTCAGCGCCATAAGCAAGAGGGTGTCCGCAGGAGGGTTGCACCTCTGTTAAGCTGCTCCGGTAGGGATAAAGACAATACGCTCTTTTCACGGGCCCCTTGTCTCACAAGTGCTAGGTATCTTTGGAGAATATCGCTGTATTTTAGCTTTCTCATACACATCTATGTCTGATTCTTGCAACACCTGAAGCATTTCCTTGTCCAAGTCATCTGAGCCTGTTGTCTGATGTTGCCTGTGTGCTGTGGTGGTTGCTTCAATGAGTCCAACTGATGCTGGGCACCAAAAACATCTTTGCACATGTTCCATTTTCACCTGTTTGCTATCAGACTGGTGATGAAAGGGATTGCAGCCCCTAATAACGGCAGTAAAAACCCTCCAGATTGGTTGATTGTCTTTCTCTTTTCAAAGTTTTTATTTTTTGTCGGCAATCAGTCTGATTAGAGATTTTTTCTTTTTTAGCTGTTTGTACTGTTGATTGGTCAGTGGAATGTTACCTTGCAATACGTTAAAGGCTATCTCACACAAAGCATTGATGAAATCCAAGTTTGCATTGCTAATAATAACTCTGCGTAGAGCCGGTGGAGACTTGTATATCAACTCCAACAGAGACAGATTCCTCCGCATGCGTGATGACATCCTTTCACCTCTTCACAGTTTTTGTTTTGGGATATAAACAACCGGACGGTCTGACAGTAAATTTGTTCTGAGTCTTAAATAGTCCGGGGTCTTAGCTTATAGTCTATTAAAAGATACCCGTATGTTGCGGATGTGGCATCATTAAACGCTTCTAAAAATATTTAGTATTGCCGGGAAACATTTGTCTACCTAAAAGCATGATTTGATATTTATCTCTAGGATTTTTAAACAATATAGGTAGTTAGTGTTCAAGGAAATAGTTCTACTGGATTTTCCTTGAATAAACAAATTCTGAACCAGATATATACAACTCAAATTCCTATGATGCACATACTTGTGAACACGTTTTGTACTTCTAAATTGTTAGCGGCATCGTTCATTACATCGTCTATAATTAACAAATTGTTCTTGTCTATAGGCAGAAGGGTGTCATCAGCCAGAGATTCGGGTATACCGTTAACAAAGTTTATGTCTCTTATCTTAAGAAGTTGGTCATATAAAGGCTGCCAGCATGAGTATATATACACAATGTTATCAATGTTGTGCGAAATAATCCCGGATGCATTTTCAATGACATTTTTGACAAAAAAGTCTTGCCGCAGTTACTGGGACCGCTGACCACCATGCTGAACGGGTGCTGCAACCTAGCGTCAAACCCTGATCTAATTTAAAATCCATAAGGCAGGGTTGTGTAGTCTGGGAGCACACGGCGTTGTTGTAGACAACTTTAAGCTTCTTCACAACGGATACATTCTTCAAATGAACTTCTTTTATCGCGTTTGATATTATCAGACACAGCCACTAGGTGTGCATCTGAAACCTGATTGGATACAAACTTGTGGACTAAACCTTTCAAGGATTCGTGGGTGACAACTTGGAGTTTTGTGCGTTCAGTGTTACACCTTTACATTTGACCTGGGTTTTGCCCAGCGATGTGTGATACGCGTAGCATTTGGCCCACCGGAAACAAATTCTACTATGTGATCCTCCACACCACCCTCTCCAGAAGCTAATTCACTGGTGAGATCACCCAGAAAAGGGCCTAGAGGAGGCATCCAGTCGCCAGGGCGTGCTGTGAAAATGACGCTGTCTGTATCACAATACAGCACGCGCTGTTGCAAGCTGTCTAACAAGTCATACAACATGAGTCTGGCGTGTGCAGTGGTCATGGCACCCACAAAGACATTAACGTCCTTGACGCGGGATGCTCTACCATCGGCGTGGCGCCACTGCACCATGGCGACGTCGTCAGAGATGAAACAAAACTGCCGCACGTCGTACTGATCACTGAACATTAGCTGACTAAACCTGGACGGATCTGTGATGAGCTCGGACGACGCCATGTTTGACCTCATACTGAAACGACCCCATAATGAGTTTAGCAGCAGCTTGTTGCAGTTCGAACAGCTTTATTTACACATATTTGGACGGATCCAGCATTATTCCCTCCTTTTCATAATACTCGGCTATGTACTTTTGCTGTTCTTCAGGGGTTTTCACATGTTCTGGATACCCCGAGGCCTCCTGTTTAAGTTTTAGGAAGGCTTTCACATAGTCTTTAAACAATGTGTCGGTCTTGTTGGGGAAATGCCACACCTCATCAATAGAAACAAGCTTGTATCCTAGCTCTACAGCTTTTTCAAGCTCAAATGAGACCCATGTGCCTTTCAACACCCGTTCACTGTCACTGTGCCCGCATGCAGTGTGCTGGTTCTGGTCTTCAGCGCACATGCTGCAGAGTGGAAACATCAGTTTGCCATGGCACCTGTAGGGAAGGACGGGTGAAAAAGCCTCTTGGTGGCAGTACTGTGCATTTAACAAAGCCGAAATAATTTCTAGCTTGTCAAAGTTGCTGTAAATGATTTGAGGGTGTCCTACAGGATAATCTTTTTTAGATTGCACCGTGGGATAGAGACTGGTGAAGTCGTAGTAAAATATTTTTCATCACACGCTACCTTGTGGTACAGTTTTATAGCATTTGTGCGCCCGCCAAAAGGGCGTCTCGGGGTTCAGGCGTTCTGGCTTTCTGTATGTATGCATGAAAGCCACAACTGCAGGGTCTGTCTGCTTCAAGGCAGCCCATTCACACTCCCACATCACAACAACGCTCAAACTGTATTGTGATTTCAGTGCATCCACTTTGTCACAAAACATACGGTGCAGCAGTCCGTAGGACGCTTTGCTGACAGGATTTACTTCACTCTCGGGGTAGCATTTAACACATCCGTGGTGAAAACATCCTGCAAATTCGTAAGCCGTGTGATCTGCGGGGTCAAAACCATCCAGAAAATACGGCCCAACCCTCTGTTCGCCTCCTCTGAGAGCGTGTTTATCACTGTGTTGGTGGTGTGGGACACATATTGAAGCCATTCAATAGAGACGTTTGAAAATGTCTTATTCTGCTCAACGTATGCACCATCATACGTGAGAGCGAGCGTGTCTCTAGGCAGAAACAGTGTTTTATACACACCCATACTGAATGCAGCCAGGGTTGTGTGCATGAATGGATCAACTTGTGTACAACCCAACAGAGTGTCACGATATATGGTACATGCTTACGCAGGACATCAACATCGTTAACACAGTAGCGTCTGAGTTCAACCTGAAAATCAAAGGTGTTCTGTGAGGCGGTCTGGTACCATTCCATGAAGCTCACCTTACCACTTTCAGACATGCGCTCATAACCATAGAAGGAGGGATCCGGGTATGGACCGACATAATACTCATTATCCCTAGTGTTGAATCTGTGTGGGAAATGGCCCTTCTGCAGGTCTTGAAAACCTAAAGCAGAGGGTATTTTGGCAAGACCCATGGGCAAAAAGCTGAACGAATCAATCCACCGCTGGTCATACTCCTTGTCATGCATCAAAATCACACGGCTCCCTCTCATTGTGACGGTAGGTGTTATACATTGCTTGACCATGTACTCCAGAAGTATATAGTTGTCAAAGCCTGAGGCATTATGGGCTATGAATGTGTACCCACGAAACCTTGGGCGTCTGTAATGCTGCACAAACGCAGCCACACATTTTAATGTATTATATGTGAACTTGTTACCCTTCAGATCAGACGCACACACAAGTTGGCCTCATGTTTACCGTTGTGATACCTTGTCTCAAAATCATATAAAATATATTTATCACAAGGCTTCTGTTGTTCAACAGGCTGTATGAAACACTGATGCTCAGAGTCCCCGGCTAATTTAGGCTCGCGGCAGTGCTCGCATTTAGGCTGGACACATCTGTGTGGTGATTCTTTGATTTTTTATATGTGACACCACAGCTCATGCAATGCTTCATATTGTCACACGGGACCATGTTGTGTTTTATTTCTGGTAATTGTGTTGTTGGTAACAGTGTTGTGATTTGCAGATGCGGTTACAGTCACTGCATTTCACGGTGGCCCTCTGTGGTGGTGACAGAGTGTGAAACATACGTTGCATCTATGTTTACAGCTGTGATAGAGCGGTGATTCATATGTATTGTAACAAAAATTACACACATAGGCTGACCCTAGAAAAGCTGTGGGCTTTTCAATCAGGTGATAGTGTTCATTGTGTAGGTACAGCATTACAGTGTTTGGATTTGGCTCATCATGTGTGAAAAAAGTATGCAGACGTTTACGCCCTGCTGCGTGATAATAGATTACTATCTTAACGTTTAGGTGTTTCTCAAATTTGCAGACATCAGAGAATGATACTGTCTGTGTGTCGCGTAGACCTACTTGAGCATGTAACTGTTTAGCAGTAGCATATTTTTCATGCTCTGGGGCTGTTGGGTTTAATGAATGTGCTATGCAAAGGGAGAAGCACAGATTGTTGTGCGTATTGTTTGGTGTATACAAATGTTTACCCTTCTTTGAGAGAATCTCATCATAAGGGATGTTTGCCAGTTTTAAGCGAGCCCCGCCACCGCTACTGTTTTGTGCAACTGTGACAATAAACTCTAATTCATCATCACCGATAGATTCATCGTTACTTTGCATAACTTGTGCTATTTGGTCGAGAAACAGGTCAGGGTCATACTGATCATCAGGATTTAAAACAGCTTGAACATCAGAAGCCAGCGAGGGCCCACGCAGGACCACATTTAGAACACAACCCTGCTGAGATCCAGCCACTGCTCTATCTATCACATTAGCTAGGCAGCTTCTAACTCTTTCTGGCACTTGTTCTGGATCATCAAGACTTATGTCCCTAAAATCAAGGCGCTCGCGCAATTCTCGGGCGTTGAAATTAGGTATCTCTCTGATGCTAAGCTGACTGTGACTGCCAGACCCAGACTGAACAATGGGTTCAACTACTGCAGCATGTGTTTGTGTATGGTTAACACTTGAGGAATTTCCATTGTTTGAGGGGCTGTGTGGTGATGACTCAGCAACAGCAGCAGCAACAGATACAGTAGCATCAGCCCCCTGATAAGCATGTGCTCTGGGTGCACCCGCCCGTTCAGGGGTGAAAGAAGGCTCAGTAATAAGACATTCATCGGTATCCTGAGTAACAATAGTCCCTACAACAGTAACATTCGTGGCTGCAGGAAAATCCGGCTGTGTTTCGGATGCATCATCAGCAATAGGTTCAGAATGAGTTGGACAAGGACGCTCATTAGACACACCGCTGCGTGCTGCAGCGAGACTACTAAGTGTTGCATGCAAAACTTGACAATTGCTTACTAATTGCGCAGTCGCGTGGTTAAAAGCCTCAAAGTCGAACCATTTAGCCCTAGCGGAGGTACCATCATTGTGCTTGAATAATTTACAGGGTGGGTCCATGATGTGGATTTTAAAAGTCACCTATTTAGAATGGTGGTATTAATGAGACGTAATAAACCTGAGGTCTCGTTTATTGCCTGGTGGCTACTTGTTAGAACCCGTGCTATTTCTTGCAAGTTGCCCTGTGCTGCTTCTCGATCTTGGTTAACTTTAGCTACTATTTCTTGCAAGTTCAGCTGTATTGCTTGTTGTTGCTGGTTAAGTTTAGCCTCTATTTCTCGTTGATGTTGACTAAGTTTAGCATCGATCAAAGATAATATATCATTTTTTGAAGCATAATGGCTCTGTTCAAAAGTAGAGGGTATTGCTGCATTTAAGTATGCATCATATGCCTGCGATATTTGTGAGTCTGTTATGCCTCCTTCTTCAAAACCTATGTCTGAATCACGGTTGTTTCTGAGACATTCTGGAGTGGCGGGTATGTCATTTATGTTGAAATCTGATAGGCTGTACTCGAAAACATCACTGAAATCACTAGGCAGACACTCACTCGCTGGTATGTGTGGTCCGGTGATGAAGAATTCTTCCGATTCTCCGACGTTGCCCAAAGATTGTGGTTTTTCTTGTTGTTCTGGGAGTTCAATATCACGTAAATATTCCAAAAACATTAAGGGGTCTTCAAGGGATCCGTAGTGGTAAGGGGTTGTGTGATCGCTGTGGAGATAGACGGGTGTTAGAAATATATATGGTGTATCATTTCAAAAGCAGGATGTGTTTGACTCTTTTGATTTATTTATGCCTATACTCACACTTTGTTCTGTGTTATTCCGGATGGCCCCTCTTCTTGACACACTGTGTACTCTGTCTCAGGCCTGGTGTATTAGAACATTTGTAAATATTTAAAACCTTTTTCCTTTAAATTGTGTGTTATGTATAGAGACTTGTATACATACCTAGCGTAAGGCTTGGTCTTATTGCCCCCGCTTCTGTAGGTTTTTCTGGACAACTTATTGAACCTGTACCCGGGGGATAAGCACTGTTAATACAAGGTTTAAACAGAACACATGCGCACACACACACACACACACACACACATTTAAAACATGTGTAACACTATATTTACCTTGTGTTTTTTAGAGGTGTTGTTTGCCCTATATAGCTTTGTGATCCTGTAGAAAGAATGAGAAATACACATTTAAATGTTACTATGTGTGAAACAGGTAAGATTACTTCTAAACAATGAGGCACAAGCTGTTTTGTGTGAGAAGAAGAAATACAAACCTTGTGTATGAGCCGCGTGGGATGTCCCAGTGTGCCATGTTCCTAAAAATCAGGCTATTGTTTAGAAGAGAAAACATTTTGAATATTTTTTGATATACAGTTGTATAAATTTAAGAATCCGTTATAGTCTTGTTTTACCTACCATATATGCTGTCCATGTTGAAAAGAAGGCTCTTAGGTTTGTTGTCCGTGCTGTGAACAAAGTGTTATGCTCTCAATGGCCGATGTAAAGGGTTAGTGTGGCTGATCAGGGGATTTTTATATAGGTGTGGTTTGTTTCAGCTGGCCTCTGAGATGCAGAGATAAAGGTGTAAGCAACAGGTGAAAAACCTGTTTGAATGGTCAGTGGCAATATGAAAAAACTTTTGGTGGCTCCGATGGACCTGGCTACGCTGGACCTCTGACATAACATAAAGGAGACTGTTTGTATTGAAAACTATGGCAGTACAGTTGAGATGCTCTTGATAAGGATGACCTCTTCTGCTGCCTGTAGGGGGTCTAACTGTAACCCCCCCCCTCTGTCTAACTGTTGCAGAGTTAAGAATCTGAAGTATCAGAGCAGGAATGCCTGCTGTTTGTGGTATTCTGTTTGAAACTATTACCCCCTGTGTGTTTCAGAGCGCTAAAGAAAAAAGCAAAATGTTCCTAAAAACAGTTAAATTAAAAGTAAAATGCTCGTGCTGATGAACGAAGTGTTATGCTCTCAAGGACCGATGTAAGGGTTAGTGTGGCTGATTATGACCTTTTTATATAGGTGGGGTTTGTTTCAGCTGACCTCTGAGATGCAGAGATAAATGTGTGGGGGTGTAAGCAACAGGTGAAAACCTGTTTGAATGGTCAGTGGCAAGATGAAAAAACTTTTGGTGGCTCCGATGGACCTGGCTACGCTGGACCTCTGTCATGATAAGATCGCTAAAGAAAAAGCAAAATGCTCCTAATGCAGTTAAATCATCTATGTGTGTTTGTGCCTAGTAGATAATTAGAGGGCTAGTTGCATTAAAGGAACATTGGGGGTTGTTACAGTGTGGCAAGTTGGGAATATGTGTTTTTTAGAAGGTGGAAAAACTTTCTGTTTAAAAACTATTAGCCTCTGTGTTTCAGAGCCCTAAAGAAAAAAGCAAAATGCTCCTAAAAACAGTTACATTAAATGCTGCGTGTGAATGTGTGTTTTTTAGAAGGTGGAAAAAACTTTCTGTTTAAAAACTATTAGCCTCTGTGTGTTTCAGAGCCCTAAAGAAAAATACCCCTAAACTAGTTAAATTAAATCATCTATGTCTAAATAACAGAACTCTGAGACCTATACAATCCTTTAAAAAAGAGTTTAATTAAAACACATAATGGTTTCATTAAATAAAACGCTATTAAACACATGTAAACATATGATCTCTGAACTCGCAAGTCCGTTCACGCGCAAAGTCCGTTCACGCGCAAGGTCCGTTCGCGCGCACATGGACGCGGAGGGGGATAGGGGAGGGGGGGTGTGGGGTAGGGGGGGGGGGGGGGGCAAAAAAGCTACAGGTATATTACTACTAACAGTGTTAGCTTTTGAAAACAACATGGTGGTTACTGTTTGAGTCTGATGGTGTGTGTCCTGATTTTTTAAAATCAAACCATAGAGAACTCTGCTCTAGTATGCAAATGTTCATACTTTTAACATTTTCAATGATTTTTTTTACCTAATCTAATAATGGGATTAATTGGGTGAAACTGCACTGGGTCAAAGTCAAAGTGCAGAAGGAGGGCATTACGTGGATAAAAATGCTCCAGAGTTGTATGGTAGGGGCAGATATGAGATCAGGCAGGGGGACATACAGGACTCGGCTCTGGCTATTAGCCTCACTGGCCTTTTTGTCCTTAATTTTTCTGACTGATGGATCACCCATGTAAGTAGAGTTCAAGATCAAAACTCTAAGTTTACAAGAGTTTGCGATTTGAAAATGTTTGTCTGTAAAATGACAGCATGAATTTATTGTTTTTTATATTACTGGTGCTATGAAATATTTTCTGTAATGCTTGTATGTACAGCAAAATATCAAATGTAGGTTCTGCACCCCTCAGACATGTCGGAGTGTCATGTCATACACTATATCTTTGATGAGAAAATGAAATTTAAATTTGGTAGTGATGAAATAATGTATTATTTAATTAATTTTAATATGCTGCTTTAGTTCCAGTCGATTTTTAAAGCTCAAATAAAAACTGTCTTTGTCTGGGAACTCTGTCCCTACTGTTTTACTGATTTACTAGTTTTCAAATTGAACCCATAAGAGCAAAGAGTTTCAATAATTGCATTTTATCTGTTACTTCCATAATGATTAGTCTTTTAGCAGTTTCTGTTGTATAAATTAACATTCTGTTGCAAGTAACTAGACTTTTTAATTATTACTTTTTAGATGTTTTTGTTTTTCCCATCCCAACCATAATAAACAATAATAACAGTGATGAAATATTATATTGACTTAGTACTGGATCTTAATCAAGATAATCAATGGATCACTTATTATGTGTAAAGTCCAGTTCGAAGCAGAAGAGAGTCAAACATATTGTTTAAACCAGAACTTCCCATCAGCTTTTGGGAAAAAACAAAATAAAAGTCAATCTTTGTATTTGTCAGTGGTAAACAACAGTGTGTTTGCCTGTTCTTAGAAGCAATGTTTAATTTTTTCCTCTCTGTCTCACCACTGCTCCATAGGAAGGTGATGTCTGCCCCCAACTTGTTGGGGGTAGGAACAGCACAAAACATCTTTGTGGAGTGTCAAGACTGCACTGATGAAAGCGATTTAATGGTTGAAATTACTGTAATGAGCTATCCGACCAAATCGAAAAGGCTGATATCAACATCTGTGAACCTCACCAGCGCAAATAAATTTCAGGCCTTTGGACAAATTAAGGTAATGTAGAAATATGGAAATCTATGTTACTGTTAACTGGTTTCATTACTAGGTAAGTGAGCTATCAGCCCTCAGTTTTTGCAAAATAACAAACAAAATGATACAGAACAAGCCTTTATGTTAAAGTTTAGTATATGTACACCATCACTGTTAATTTAGGCCCCTTACGTTTTTCAAATGTTCCTTGTGTTATAAGATTTGTTATAAATTTGTTTTGAATTAATCAAACTGACTTTTTCATATTAGTCTACACTCAATAATCCTTGATAAAACAAAAACAAATTTTTAGAAATGTTAAAAATTGTATCCAAAATAAAAAACAAACAAAGTCAGCAGTGAAGAAAAGATCAAAGCAAGTTTATATAACCATTCCGTCCATTATCCAGGAGCAGTTGGCTCTATAACTGAAAGTAACATGTTAAAAACTACACATACTTTTTATAGCGTTTGAGCCAGAAGATTAGAAAGGAAAGTTGGTCAGGGAGGTAAACATGGACCCAGTGATCACACAAAGAGGTTTAGAAAGTCCTCTGCAAAAATGGGAGAATGTGCCCAATGAAAAACCCTTTCAGTTTTCAGGAAGCAACTTTTAGAGAAGAAAAGTCAAGTTTTCCAGATACATTTTCAGGTCACAGCACACAAGAACAAAGATGTAATGACTCAAAAACAGAACTATTTGCGCAAAACATCAAGAGCTATGATCCATTTACACCAGGCAATAATTATCATGTGGCCAATACCATCCAGACAGTGAAGCATGATGGTATTTGCAATTTGTTTTGGTGGAGATCTGAAACAGTAAGGGAAGGATAAACACTGCCAAATGCAGATACTTGAAGAAAACCTTATTCAAAGTGCATGCCACCTGAAATTGGTCTGATGATAACCATACAGCCAAAAAAAATACTGGAATGGATTTAGAACATATCTCTGACTGTTACTGAGTGGTCCAGCTAAAGCCTCCATTTAAAGCACATACAATCTGTGAAGGAGCCTGAAGACAGCACTTTACAGACAAATCTTCTTATCCAGGCTTCCAAAGACTTGAAGCATTAAGAGCCTGAATACTTTCAAAAATGGCATATCAGATTGTTACAAATTAGGAAAGAGAATAAATAGAAAAACACTTTTTAATATTTTCATTATAAGTTTATAGGTCGTTGGGAAACTTTTAATTTTTCATTGAAAAATTACATTTGCAAAACTATAAAGTGTGCAAAAAGTAGAAGTGTCCGAATAGTTTCTGAAGTGGCACTGCACTACCACTAAAACTTAATTATCTCATGTACCCTGCATTGTACTGTTTCTTCACACTGTTCCAAGATCCCCACTGAAGGCTTCAGTAGGGATCCACAAAGGAAACAGTATGTTTACCTGCAAGCTCAGTTCCCTGATGTGAAACTGGAGAAAATTGTCCTAGTGTCCTTCCACTCTGGATACATCTTCATCCAGACGGACAAGACTCTCTACACACCCAACAGCAAAGGTAAGTTCAATACACAATGATAAAATGCTTCTGTATTTTAGACATTCTGAATTTAAAGAGGAATTTCATAATAGAAAGAAAGTCGTTTAGTCTGAGCTGTTTATGTTGGATTTTCTTGTTATTGTTTTGTTCAAACAGTGATTTATGATGAAAGAAAGAGGTCATTGTTCAGCTTCTCCTTTATACCTAGAAAAAGGAAAATCTTAAATCCTGCTCTGCATGCTTGACCCTGGATACAGAAACAAGAAATGTATATAAAGAGGTCTCAGTAGAGCTCAATAGATAAATGAAGGTCTGCTGAAAATAGCGGAAGTCTTTCTTCAATACAAAACGTGGGATTTTCTAAGTATTATCTTAGAAATATATCATATATCTAGTTTTCAAACCAAGCCAGTCTGTATTTATACTATTAAAAAATTAAGGAGAGGACTCTCCCTGAGACGTAACACATACCGATGGTTTTAATGTAACTGTGCTGAAAAACACTGTGGCATGTTGGGAAATGTGGCATATTACAATGCTACGTAACATGGCCCAAGATGCATTGTCACATATGAGGCACACAACAACACAAATCTCTATCCTAATGAGGACATAAACAAAATCTTTCTATCATTCTTAAGTATTAACACAAAGCCTACAGCAAAGTTTAAAATCAGACCAAAGAGCATCATACAATCATTCTAGTGTAGGAAAAAATCTCATATCATGTCTCTGAAACTTTGTTTCATTTTGAGTTTAAGGAAATTGTGTTTTAAAATATATGTATATGTTATGTTGATATAGCTGTTGTTCCTGCCAGTGCTGCGCTGTTGCTTTGACTTATAGTTTTAGTGGTGAAAAAAAGATGTTCCGCTGGAAGTGAAGTTAAATGCAGGGTTACTGATACCCTTGGAAGCACAGCATTACTCTGTTTAAATGCAGAATGAAAGAGCTCACCTTTATGTTTTACTTAGAGTTACAACTAAACCTGAAAATCTGGCGCCTCCCTGTGGCTCCCACAGCAAACTACAATGTGTACAATCAACCCCCTCTGTAGTGTTGGGGATTCTAAAAGCATTTTTTTTTTTTTACTTCATTGCAATATCAAATTACTTGCTCTACTTGTTACTAGTGCTGTGTAATACTGCAGATTTTGTTAGTGGTCTGATAAAATAAATACAGGGCCTGTATTGCCAATACTGATAACCAATACTTTTAATATAAAGGGAATTTATGTAGGGAAGGGCAGTGTGTCATTTTGTATGAGATGAATCATCGTCAGTTTACAAATTCTTAACACATTTTAATGACCACCAAATCACTGTGATTTTTAACACACACACACACACACACACACAAAAACCACACTTTTCAACTTGTCATGTTTTTTTGTTTGTTTTTTTTTGGAGACTTCTATTGTAACTGCGCTTGTCTCTAAAGGACTTTTTAGGTCAACTTCAGGTGCTGAAATGTGCTATAGGCTATAAATAAAAGAAATTGAAGAGTCAGCACACAAAGGTTAAGACATTTTTTCACAGTGCGTATTTGAGGCATATTTTTTCATTTTCAAAAAATATTTAATCTAACATGATTCAGTGAGCTACATACTGAACTTAGAAGATAGAAACAAAGTGTTGATCCTATCATGCTAGTATCAATCCAATGCCAGTACCAGTGATATTCAATTGATATTTAAAATGATCTGCCCACCTTTAATTTTTACTTCACTTTACAATGCTACATAACATGGTCATAGATGCATTGTCACATAGGCACACACCGACACAAAGCTCTACCCTGATGAGGACGTAAACATACAATTCTTTGTTACTTTGTAACACGTTACATACAATACTGTTACAAGCAGCTGAAAAAGCCAAACAGTCACAGAGCTAAATGTAGATGAATAACCTTTCTCTCAGTTCATTACAGGTTATTTGCACTGACCCCTAACATGGAACCAGTGGAGCGGGACAATTCCACCATAAGTGATACTTCTGTTGCCATTCAGTTTGTGGTATTGCTTTCGTTTTATTCTTTTATTTAATAATGAATGTGATATTGTAGAACTTTCTTTTTAGATGAAGGCAAGTTGTCATTGTTTTATAGAGGATAAACCACTGCCATCAGTCTGCACCAAGCAATAAACTAACTGGCAGACAGACTAGAATTTGACTATACAGATTCATTTGGGATGGGTATTAAAATGTGTTATTTGATTGAATTTTGAGGTCATTTGGTTGAAGAATTCATTGTCATATTACATAGGTAGTATGAAGGCAGTATGACTGAGATTGATAAAGGCTTGAGCTTATGGAGTCTTAATAGACTCTTAATATAACTTAATATGCCATGAAAACATTAAGTGTATAGAATAAATAATACAACAACAGTATGACAGAAGAGATAGTAAGTATCGATGAAGGAGCTAGATTTTTTTTTGTAAATCAAAGTATAAAACTAGTTTTTTGGTTTTTATTTTGTTTTCTTTTTTAGAACCCTGAAGGCGTCATTTTCCCACTCGATACAGTTTCTGTGAAATCAGGAATCCACTCTGGACATTTTCAACTTAATGAAATTGTCAGGTATATATTTTTTAATTCCATGCTTTTGTTGTTTTGTTTTGTTTTTGTTTTTTTTGGAGGGGTGGGGTGGGGGGGTTGGGTTTCTTGTATGTTACTTTTACATGTATGGAATAACTGAGACATAGTGATAAGTAACATGAGTTTTAACATGCATATATTAAGTACTTATTAGAATGCTAATATTTGCAAGTTAAGCATGTTGGCATGTGCACCATCGTCTCTGTGTTTATTATAACATTATTATAACATTTATTATTGAGAATCTGTGTGGTTTTGCAGGCAGCTAATCCATTTACATTTCCTAGATACTTGATGTGAGAAAGGGGTATTCTGCATCAAAGAAGTGGACAGAGCAGTTAGAAAGTAGTTTCCCATTATATGTGAATGATTTTATAAAGAATTAACTAAACATCACAGGGTAATTTTATTGACAGTATGCCATGCATTTAACGCCCCTTAAAACATTTTTGTCTTACGTTTTCATCACAAAAAGGTGTTAGTGTCTGCCAGTAAGATGTGCCCTATTTTGCTGAAAAGGGTGTGCATAGGATTTTATCCAAGCTTGTTGTGATGTCACTAAAGCAGACATTAAAGTAGACATTAAAACATTTTCAGCAGATACAGTAAATGTGGAATCTGCTTAACACACAAAACCTGGCAAACACACTTAAAATTATTCAGAAACATCAGCATTTCAACATATGCATGTTAGCATTTATGTTACTCACCTAAAAGCATCACCATGTCTCAGTTAAAAACAAAAATATGCCAAACTACACATACATCATTCTGGATATTTAAGCACTATGAGTGTATTAAATTGGGGATTCAGCTCTGCACATTTAAATTGGATGAGTTTTTAGGGAATTGAGAAAACCAAAACAGCAACAGAATTAGCCACTGAAACATGCTATCGCCCTGGAAGACATCCTTCACATGTCAGTCTGACTCTGTGTACATGTGTTTGTCTTTTGAAAGCACTGGACTGTGGAAAGTGATGGCGAGTTTCCAGAGTAAACCACAGTTGAGCTATTCTGCAGAATTTGAGGTCAAGGACTATGGTGAGCTATCTCATGGGCATTTTCATCATAGACTGCATTTAAAAGATGGATGTAGGTATCATGCCACCGCCCTCTGATTTCTGAAGCCCTGTTTCTGAAGTCTCTATCTAAGCATTTTTGGCTGTCACCATATTAGTAGCACACTGTTGCTTATTCACTAATATGGAGCATAATTTGCAATGTAAAGATCACGTTGTCATGAAATAGCTGTGTGCCAAGCAGGATTTAGGACCCAAGAAGGCAGGAATCAAATTCAAAATTACCTTTAATGCTTTACTTTAAACAGAATGCAAAAGTCCAACACAGTAGCAGGGTGGGAGCAAAGAAACTAAAAATGTGGAAACAGAGCTGGAAGACATGAGGAAGGACACAACAAAGGACAATGGGAGATGAGGATGGGAGAGGAAACCAGTAGGAACACAAGTGAGGTTAACTAAAATTAGAGAACATTAACTTGACACAACTAAACAGTGGAACAAAAAATACAGAAATACAAAGACTAGGCTGAAGGACCAAAACACATAAATGAAACTAGGACAGAATGGATCAGAAAAGGGAATTAACTCACCTAACAACACTTAAAGTTGAACTAGGAACTAGAAACAGAAAAAAAAAAATTAGAAGCGCAAGAAAATAATACCATACTCACTGAAACATAAACAAACAAACAATACAGAATTTTTTTTCTTACTTGCTACAAAGAATGCAGGTTTAATGCTTCTCCCCATTTTCTGGACTCACTTTTCAGGCCCAGGGGTTAAACCCACTTTAGATATAACCTGTACAACAATACTTTTACCCTCTTTACTTTATCTTCACCATACAGTAAAATGTCATTTCAGTGCTGCCCAATTTCGAGGTCAAGCTGACGAATGAAAATCCTTTCTTCTATGTGGACAGTGATGAGCTCACCATCAACATCAAAGCTACGTATGTAAAACGTTTTTTAGATTTTAGATTGTTGTTTTTTTATGTTTTTTGATGCTTTTATTTTAATCATACCCATTTGTTGGCCTCGTTAGCTTATCAATTACTTTCTTGTGGCTTTAGCTATCTGTTTGGTGAAGAGGTGGATGGGTCAGCTTTTGGGGTATTTGGAGTTTTGCATCAGGACCAAAAGACAAATTTTCAGGCCTCGCTTCAGAAAGTGTCGGTACATGCTCACACATTTGTTCATCACTGTTGTGTGCCATCACTTCATCTTTATCATTCGCACACATTTTTCTTTTACGCACATGTATTAAAACACATGCAAAGAAAAGAACAAATGTTTTCTGTTTGGGTCTGAGCTGCAACATTTGCATCCAGATGAAATAAAGCACTAACATTATGTGTGTTATGTGTTGTAGATTGAGAATGGTGTAGGAACAGTCACGCTGAAGAAAGAGCACATCAAACAGACCTTTGAAAACATCTCCAGCCTCGTGGGGAGCTCCATATTTGCAGCTGTCAATGTGCTGACAGACAGCGGTAAGAAATGGTGAAAGAGAGCATGTGAGTGTAATTAAAAATATCAAAGGTGATTGTTAATTATAGTAGTACACCTATAGCTAACACAAGCATTAACGGGTGTGTAAATAGCTGTGTTACTGAAATACTCTCAATAAGATGAAATACACCCACCAGCCACCTTGTTGGGTACAACTGTTGGACTGCTTGTTAATGTCAATCCCCAATCAGCCAACAACATGCCAGTTACTCAATATTGGTCTGTAGAGATGATCAAGATGACCTTCTGAAGTTCAAACCAAGCATCATAATGAGAGAGATGGATGTTTTGAGTGACAAACTGATCTGAGGATTGCATAAACTGCTGATCGTCTGATATTTTCACACATAACCATAAAATAGGAAATATCCCGTGAGCAGTCATTCTCTGTGCAAAAAGCTACACAGGAAACTATATAACTGTGTAACTGTGTTTGGAGTTCTGGTGTTCTCTGGCAATTATCTCAGAATAATGTATGTGAGCCATCTCAAGGTCTTTTTGCAGGGCTCTGGCAGTGTTACTCTCTGCACAGAGGAGCAGATATCAGCCTGACTGTTCAGTTAATGCCCTTCCTAGTCCTGTCCAGCTCTCGTTGTGTCTTCTTTTCCATCTCATTTCTTGGTATATCCTCTGTAATATTAAGACTATGTTGGGAGACACAGCAAACCTTACCTAACTTCCTGTGCAACCTGAATACATTTCAGTAACAGTCTAATGCTATCAGTAGTGACAAGCACACTAGCAAAAAGCAACCATCTGTGTCTATAGTCTGATATTCTCTTTTGGGCAGTGTCTTCTTGTTGCCCTTCCAGTGCTCCTGTTGTTGCTTTCATTTGGATCAAAAAAGATAAGATTGATATACAATGATTTATGCTTCCTAACTTGATAGACTTATATGCCTGAAGTTTAACTGGCTTTGTCTTATGTTCCCTTAACATTTTTGATCTGTGTATCGTAAAACAAATCCTATATGTATATTTAAAAAAGTTACAAATTATTAACTATATTAATGAATTACATTGTTAGATTATTAAAGTACCCTGTTCAGCCAAATTAACTCTTGATGTTATTATCTTTATATATTTAAACACGGTTTTGGTAAATATTTAATAATGCCTGTACAATCAGTTCTCAGTTCTCCACTCTCTCTCTCTCTCTCTCACACACACACACACACACACACACATATAGGAAAACACAGAACAGGGAGAGAGACAACCATGTGGAAAACACAACAGAGGACAGACGGAGACTTGTCCTGTGTGTGAAATTTCACTTCCATTTTATTGGGATTAATTGGGATCATAGCATTCATGGCGCAATATTAAATGTAGTCCTTATATTGTATTTATATGTACAATAATCAAAATTAGTATAGTAA
This sequence comes from Oreochromis niloticus, assembly GCF_001858045.2. Lineage (NCBI taxonomy): Eukaryota > Metazoa > Chordata > Actinopteri > Cichliformes > Cichlidae > Oreochromis > Oreochromis niloticus. Next base: position 31,091,348 of record NC_031971.2, on the reverse strand, counting down.
TGTTGTGCTATTAATATACTGAGAGCCAACAACTTAAAATGCATCTAAGTTGCTTTTGAAATACTGCACCAAAAACGTGTACATTTAACTTTCTATATTACCGTTTCCCGGAAATCTTTGCTTGTCTGTTTTTATTGTGTTTTAAAGTGCTAATAATCATTTTTAATTCATATATTTAATGTAATTGTTTGTACAGGAAGTGAAATGGCAGAGGCAGAGCTGACAGGTATTCAGATTGTTACATCACCTTACACCATCCACTTCAAGAAAACGTCCAGATATTTCAAACCAGGAATGTCCTTCGATGTTGTGGTAATGTGAATTACCTTTATTTGCATGTTTGTAAAAATAAAACTATGGTTAGATGATCTGAGATTCATAAATGGTCACTTTAAAAATGACCACTGGATGGCATTGTCACAGTCTGGCATAGGCAGACTGTATGGATTGACGAAAAGGACCCATAACGCAGACTCCAAGGAACAGGGAACAAAACTTGAATATTAACAAAAAGCGAGCTGTTTAACGGGGCAGGTAAAAAAAAGGTACAAACAAAGGGCAAGGCAAACTGAAGCAAAACTAACATTAAGCTAAACTGGGTGAACTAAAAACAAACATGAAAAAACCCTCAACATGAAACTTGGCCTGGATGGATCAATACCTGAAACATGGAAACGTGACGTGAACAACAGACGACCTGACAAAGAATGAACAGAAACACACAGACTAAATACACACAAGGGTGATTAGGGGAAGTGGAAACACATGGGGAAACAGCTGACACTTACGAAACAAAGGAAGCAAAGCTGACTACACTGACGTAGGACATGAGACGCTGACATGACATTACAAACTTGACAACATAAGACATGCAGCATGAAACACATAAAGGGCAAAGAGAGACTAAAACACAAGGGTAGAAGACACAAGGGGAATCTAATAAACAAATGAACTTAGATAACCTAATGAACTTAAACATAAACCATAAACATAAAAAATAAACTAAAACTCAAAACGCTGGGTCAAAAGACCAGGATCGTGACAGAGCCCCCCCCCCCCCCCCCCCCTTCAAGGGCGGATTCCAGAAAAAATAAACATGAAACAAAATCGTAAAATCGCCACTACCAGGATCGTGACAGCCATTGTGAAAAATGTGAATATTTGCTTCGACAGTGTTGACGGAGAAGTATAAAGATGGTCAAAAGGAGTTGATAAAATGATAAAAATGATAAAAAATCATTGTTGTTTTGTTTTGTTTTGCAGATTGAGGTTTTGAATCCTGATGGCTCTCCTGCACAAGGTGTTGCAGTGATGATTGACCCAGGTGATGTCCAAGGCTTTACCGCAGCTAATGGCATGGCAAGGCTTACTATCAATACAGTCAATAATCCTCAACCAATGAAAATCACAGTAAGTCATAAAACCTAATAGAAGTATTTGGTTTTACTGGATTGTCAGTTGTTAGATAAGCTTATCTGATATGCAAGAATCTTCAAATCCCCATTGGGAGAAACTGAAATATATTTTTAAAGATACTGTTAGGTTAATTGTCTCATAATCATCATTCTGTATATATTTAGTTGTTACTGAATACTGGCTTTGATATAATTAAATTAAATTTTGCACATAAAGCAATGTTGTACTGTACATGGGTCACCTCTGTATGCAGGCTGAATGAAAGTGAGAGCGAAGTCAATTATTTTATTAGCTTACATGTGCTTTATTGTAGGCAAAGACCAAAGATGTTAAAATTTCACCTGAAAGGCAAGCGTCAGCCACCATGACTGCTCTCCCATATGCCTCTCAGAGCAACAGTTACATTCACATAGGTATGTACTGAAATAACATTAGAGAGGTAGTGACATCCAAAACACACAAATTTCTTAAGTCAGATTTTTTTAAATGTTTTTAAAGGGGTGGATACAGCTGAAGTAAAAAACGGGCAAAACATGAAGATCAACATTCACCTCAGCAGGCAGCAAAATGTTCAAAATGACATAACGTACTTGGTAAGATACGTATTTACTTACACAACAAACGTACGTAGTAGAGTGTACATACATAAGAGATAAGTGTTGATGTTCAGTTCCTTTTCTCTAGCTACTTAGCAGAGGTCAGCTCGTGAAATATGGCCGTTACAGAACAAGTGGTCAAATAATGATATCCTTAATCATCACTGTTACCAAAGACTTGCTGCCATCTTTCCGCATCATCGCCTATTATCATCCAAATGATAACGAAGTTGTATCAGACTCTGTCTGGGTGGATGTAGAAGACACCTGCATGGGTTTGGTGAGATGCATAATAATGATATAGCAATTTAAGTGGAAAATGACACACCTGCGCACCACAGTTAAAGTTATTAGTATTTTTCCAACTTACAGTCTGTTTGGTTTAACGAATACAACTCTACTTTTCCTGCCTTCTCCAGCTGCAGCTTCAATCAGAAGGAGGTTCTAAATTCTATGAGCCTCGCAAAATATTTAGGCTGAAAATCACAGGTGATCCAGAAGCCACAGTTGGACTGGTTGCAGTTGACAAAGGTGTATACATCCTAAACAGTAAGCACCGTCTAACCCAGAAAAAGGTAATTTATTTTTTATTTATTCCCCTTTCAAAATAACGGAGGAGTTTAAGGCTCACACTTTAATGGCAGTGGACTAAAGATACAAGTTATTGCATTTTTTGCTAAAGAACATTTTAACCCCCTAGGACCTGGCGTCCACATATGTGGACATCACATTTTGGGTTATTTAGACCAAAGTACTCAATTTTGCTCTACATCGGCCTGATATCCACTTAGGAGGACATTATACTGCTACTGTTCTATCAAAATTTTAAACGAATATCCTCATATTTGGCTCTTATTTTTCTTAAAAACAAAAATTAGGTAAAAAACAAAAATCTGGTAATTCTTTGTTTTTACATGCATTGGGCCCAAATATCAAAGAGAAATTAAAAATGCATGTCATGGAAGAGTTCGAGTCTTAGGAGGTTAATATGTAAATGTCTGGAGGAAGACTAAATCAAAAACTATAGAAATAACTGCCAGCACACTCATAGCAGAACCCTAAGCTTAAACTATCTGCTTCTCTGTGTGTATAACTTCCATACTGCAGATTTGGGACACTGTGGAGAACTATGACACAGGGTGCACACCAGGTGGAGGGAAGGATAGTATGAGTGTATTTTATGATGCTGGGCTGCTGTTTGAGTCCAATATCGCTTCTGGGACTCCTTACAGACAAGGTGACCTCTTTTTTACTCTCACACTTGTATTCCTTCTTTCTTCTAAAACCAAAACAGTAAATTCTAGTCTGTGTTTCATTTCCAGAGCTGAAATGTCTGACCCCCAACAGAAGAAAAAGGTCCGTTGATATGATGAATGTCACAACTACGTTATGTAAGATCAAGAAACACTTACATTATCTTCTGTCATACAGTTCAGGCTTTACAAACAACTCCTTGTGTTGTTAACGTTTCTAAAGTTTAACTTTTCCATGCTATATGATTGTGGAAGTATAAAAGTTAGTTAAGAGTCTCTTATCTTAACACAGTATTCATTTATTATATATGAAAAATCCAGTCTGTCTCATCTACAACTAGCTGATCAGTTTTTATACCCCCCCCCCCCCTTTTTGAATTTATTTTGAGATAAAGAAAAAAAAATGACCATTAACACAATGGGACAATCAAAGTCAAATTCAATTTAATTAAGAAACTTTTTTTTTTATTTCTAATTATTAGTGCTTTATTCCTCTGTGTAAAAAATTTAGGGTGAGAAGGAGTCTCACCTTTTGTCTTTCTGTTAAATGCTATTTCCTCCACAGTGAGTCAATATAAAGACAAACTGGAACATGACTGTTGCTTAGATGGAATCCGGGAAACCCCAACTTCATCTAACTGTGAGAAGCGCAGTGAGTTTATCACTGATACAGCGTGTTTTGAGGCTTTCCTGCACTGCTGCAAGGAGATGGAAAAAAAGAGAGCTGAGAGGAAGGAGGATGGCCTCAAACTGGCTCGCAGTAAGAACATGAACAATGATTGGAAGATGGTTATAAATGGTTATACTGGTCACTATAAAGGAATAAAAATGTGAACATTTTAAAACTTCAGGTGAGGATGATGACAGCAGTTTCATGGACAGCAATGAAATTGTTTCGCGTACCAATTTCCCTGAAAGTTGGCTGTGGTCTGATATCAAATTGCCTGCTTGCCCTGAGGAGAATGCTAAATGGTTAGTGAGCTGAAATATAGAATTGAAATATAGTAATACTTTCACCTCTCACAGTGTTGATATTTCTATTTCCAGTGAAACAGAATCAGTTTTGAGAAATATTCCTTTGCAAGACTCAATCACAACCTGGCAGCTCACTGGTATTAGTCTGTCAAAAACTCACGGTGAGGATGAACTGATATAATTTGTCTCTAGATCAAGGAGCCAACCTATAGCTCATTTACTGGTCTTTCTTTTGCTGTGTTTGTGTCTTTCTCCCTTTTTTGGAAGGTATCTGTGTGGGTGATCCATTAGAGATAGTTGTCCGTAAAGATTTCTTTGTTGATCTGAAGCTACCTGACTCTGCTGTTCGTGGTGAGCAGCTAGAAATTAAGGCAGTCATCCACAACCATGGTCCCAATCTTTACACAGTAAGCCTGGTTCATTCAAGCACCACCATAATGTTCCGTCCAGTGAACAATTCCCAACAATTCATTATTATTGTTATTAATCAATTAACTGTTCATCAGTGAAACTTAATCAGAGACTGTAGTGATGTATTTATATTCTGTAGATTATGATAGATTAGTATTTGAAATCCTTGAATGAACTTATTTTCAAGGTGCGCGTTGATCTGACTGAGGCGGAACATGTGTGCAGTGCAGCTTCTAAACGTGGGCGATATCGTCAGGAGATGAAAGTCGGGGCCAAAAGTATACGATCTGTATCGTTCACCATCATTCCTACAAAAGAGGGACAACACCGCATTGAGATCAAAGCAGCTGTCAAAGAGTCAGAAATTAGTGATGGAATTGTGAAGATGCTACGAGTGGTGGTAAGAAAGAAAGACATATTCTACCAACTCACATAGCTCCCTACCTTTAAGAGACACATGAAGCCTTTGAATGCAGCCAGCTTTGCAGGGTAGCATAGCATTGGTACAGGTAGGCACCAAAGTCAAGCTCAGCCCACATTCCAGTTGAGCTATCACCTATGATCATTCTATGCGTAACATATAGGGTGCCCCTTTTAGTCCCTGAAGCCTGCCAAACCTTCTGTTAATCTAAAAAATGCATTGGAACCTACCTCCATCCTCCTTTTCATCCTGTGTCTAACGCGTCAATCCACATGTTTTTCACTCAACTCTTCCTCAGCATACAGTAGTTTTCTGGGGAGGTTTAAGGTTTCATTTTTTGTTTGCTTGTTTGAGTTTATATTACTTTGTTAAACTGCCAAAACACAGTATCCACTCTTTTTGCCATGGCTTTTCGAGTCAGGTTGGCACACTCGCTGCTCTTCCCCTACCATCCTTACTCAGTGTGTGCTTGTAAGTATGGGAAATATAAATTACTGCTGACTTAAAGTTGTTCTTTTTATTAGGGATCTGGCTGAACTAAACTGAGATGCTTCTTATAATAAAATCCACCTACGACAAATAATTCTCATCTAAGTATGTCTGTGAAGGTTCTCAGTCATCCAGGTCATCGTAGTCAAAGGAGTTTGCAAAGAAAAGCGTCTGAACTTCTTTAAGTTGCTTGAAGACGTTTCACCTCTCATCCAAGAAGCTTCTTCAGTTCTTCTCATCTAAATTTGTTGTACAGCAAGTTAAAAAGTTGTGACTGCTTGTTTTTTCAGCCTGAAGGCATATTGGTCAAATCTTCTCATACTCTAACTCTTGACCCTAAACAAAGAGGTACAGGTGAGTATCAATGTTAAGTAGCTCCAGTTAAAGAAAACTTAGTAACTTATTCATTTGCTTATAGCCTGATAATGAACAGCTATCATCTCTGGTTATTTTTTGTAAGTATTAATGAAACTTTTTCAACTTTTTAGATGGCAGACAAGTGGAAATCCTCAATAGCAAGATTCCTGTGATAGATTTTGTTCCAAACTCACCTACCAGCACACAAATCTCACTAACAGGTAAGATATACACATCAGAGTGCCTGCAGTGTCGCCTCAGTATTACTGCAGAGATAAGAGGCAGTAATAGTTTCTGCAGACTTTCAGCATAGTCTTGTCTGCTTGGGAAAAGCAAAGCAATATTAAACATGCAATGACATATCATCAGTGATGATCACACTAATTATCAGCCTTCAAATGCTTACATCATATCTGATGAGCCTGCCAAAAAAAAAACCCCAAACATTTCAAGCATATTAATCAATTAAAATCATTCATATTATGAAAATTATATGTAGAATGCATATGGGATTACTGTATTTATTTGGTAAGAGCTACGTGTTTCACCATCGGTGTAACTTTGTGCTGAACATTGGGGGGGGTCAAGATCTCTGTCTAAATAAATAAATAAATCTGGGTAAATTCCCAGATGATTAAACGTACAACTATTTTGCTGGTTTTAACTGAAATGAGTAAAGAAAATCAAAGGCCTATTTATGCAAAACTGCTCCCAACAAACACAGATGTTTACATCAGTGCTGTAACAATTTCTACTGTTATAACTGCACATTACTTTTCTCAGCTTATATATACACTAACTTATTGGAAGTTACATGTCTACTTTTTAATGCACAGGTACAATACACAATCTGCACTTTTCTAATTATTCTAAATATTCTTAACTATTTAAACATCTTTCAGTATCCTGCTCTGTTTGCACACTATCTGTACGCTAATTTTAGCAACTTCACTGTACTCTGCTCTGGTAACTATTGTCCAAGATGTAAATATGTAAAAAAAAAAAAAAAATGTTTTCTGTTCTGTGTCCTGTTCTTTTTGTATATGCGTTTTTCTTTGCTGCTGATACAACCAAATTTCCCCTTGTGGGACAATTAAAGGATTATTCTATTCTATTCTATTCTAATTCATAATTTTATTGGAGGGGTTATATTGGTTGGGTCTGATTATTGGGGGGGGTCATAACCCCCCTTACCCCCCTGGAAATTACACCCCTGTGTTCCACCTTGTTCTCAGTGGCAAATGATGAGACTGGTTGTGTGTTACTTTCAGGGAAACAACAGAGAAACGTGCTCAAGAACACAATTAGTGGGGAGTCAATGGGTGGTCTGATCTATCAGCCTTCAGGATGTGGAGAGGAGAACATGATTCACATGACCCTACCAGTTATCGCAATCACATATTTAGACAGAGCCGATCTCTGGGAGATTGTGAACATTGACCAGCGTCATCAGGCCCTCCAGCACATCACAACTGGTGAGTTAACACAAACTGTTAGCACAGGTATGAGAGATTTCTTTTTTAAGGCCCTGTGTGTAAAAACCAAAGGTCACACTTGGCAGTAACCAGCAATACAAAACTACCTAATTTAAAAAATACTATTCAAATTGGTTTTCAGTAACTTTTAGTACAGAGTTTGAACAATAGTGAATAACTTGAGTTTACTTTCTTTGGTTTGTTTAGGATACCACAACCAACTTGAATACAGTAAAAAAGATGGATCTTTTGCTAGGACTCAGGATGTACCCAGCAGCACCTGGTGAGGCCTACGGTCGTTGGTTTTTAATATGTAAATGTTTGCATATTTTCTCACTCGGATTATGACTATGTGTTGATTTTACATATACACCTTCTTTCTTCTACTAGGTTGACAGCATATGTTGTCAAGGTGTTCGCCCTGGCCAACAATCTGATAGCAGTGCAAAGTGAAGTGATCTGTAACGCCGTCAGGTTTCTGATCGTGAACACACAGCAACCTAACGGCATGTTTATGGAAGTTGGAAGTGTGTCCCACAAAGAGATTCTTGTGCGTGCACTGATTTCATTAACATTAACTCTTCATTTTAACAAAGGCCTGCATAAAATACAAACCTGCAGAATAGTATACCGAATGTCATTTTGGATGAATCAGCAAACTTTTATTATTAAATATATTAAGAAGTAGTATATATCAGTAGTTTTGATATGCTTGTGTATATTTGCATGTACAGGGTGATGTGCTTGACACAGACTCAGATGCCTCCTTTACAGCGTTCTGCGTCATTTCTATGCAAGAGTCACGCACAATATGTGCTCCCACTGTTCATGTGAGTGCCTTTTTGTTCCTTATCTCTATTTTTTTAAACTTTTATGCACAGAATGTGAAACCCAGTAGTCAAATATAAAAAATGAATTATAGTGTGTTTGCTGATCTATCGAAAGACTGGCAGCCTGTGCATTTTGCTCCCAGTCTCTCACCAAATATTGCAGATCTTTAAACATCTGTGCAGCTGCAACTTAAATCTTACCTGTCGACGTGATCTTGCATTTCTTCTACCTTTCTTTCCTTCATTGTTTCTTTCTATCCAGAATCTGCAAGCGAGCATAGACAAAGCAGTGGGCTACCTGGAGAGGCGTCTGCCAAGCTTAGTCAACCCTTATGCTGTTGCCATAACATCGTACGCCATGGCCAATGAAAACAAACTAAACCGAGAGATCTTCTTTAAGTTTTCTTCCCCAGGTGCTGTAACACAACAATCCAAAATGTAAAGATAGTAGTATTAAAGTGGAATAATAAATAGCTTGTGCAAAACTACATCAACAACCGCATCACAAAAACTTGGGTCAAACGGATTGGCTCTCATGTCTAACATTCACTGTACATGTTAGTTTATTAGATATTCTTGTAAAGCATCAGTGTGGTTGTGTAGTTACCTGCAAGAAAGAAAAGCTCAAAAATGCTGTAAATATATGCGTGCTATTTAACATTCCAGGAATTGTTCTGTAGTTCAGTACATATCCTAACTTTAGAAAGTTCCACACAAATAAGTTTGTTAGTTTTGAAGTTGTATACGACTCAAAATCAGTACAAATAGATGCATATTCTGACACCCAGTAATGACTTTACTAAAGATCAGAGATGGAACTTTTTGTTTTATTGCTTTCTGTCGGTTAGCTTGTAGAGCAGCTTGACAACATTTGGGTGTGGACCCAACCAGTCTCTGTGACAGTTTTGGCGACAGCCATTAACTGATTTTTGTTCTCCATGACATTTTTTAATCTATTTTTTAGGAACTACAGTAAGTGGAGAAGTTTAGTTTGGCTCATTTATGTAGTGTAGGAGGTTTTACTAAATGAGTGACTCGAACATTTTGGATCAACATCCTGCTGAATGAATGTGTAACCTTTTGGGGGGGTATATTTCTTTAAGCGTGATTCTAAAATATATGACATGAGAGTTTGTGATTCCATCTTTATATGCAAGTTCACCTGCCACATTGTAAGAAAAACAATGTAAGACACTGATGTTTCCACCTCTGTGTTTTTCCCTCCATCCATCCATCTTCTTCTGCTTATCCAGTGTGCATTTATTCCTAGCAATCTTCTTTGGGTTCCTTCTCTTTCCATAGGACCACCAATTATCTACTGAGTTGTATCTGGTAACTATTACTGAAGTAGCAACAAGCATTGCATTTCTGCATTTCACTCCTTTTTTCTTCCATCCTCCACCCAGCCAGCACCTATCAAATAGCAGCTTTCTTTTTGAAAAAATGGAATGCATTTTTCTTGTGTATGAACTTGTGTATACATTTATATAACCTTACCCACCTATTATCAAGTTAATTATAAAAATCATTAAAATGAAAGATTAGACAGAGCACCACATTACTTGATGCAAAACTGTCTCTGTGTTTTGCTCAGATTCGTCCTATTGGCCTGCACCTGCAGGACGGGTTTTCACAGTGGAGGCCACGGCTTACGCTCTGTTGGCTCTTGTTAGGGCCAAGGTAAGTATCTGTGTCACAGAGCAGTACATGGAGCTAAAGTTTACATGTAATAGCAGACTGAGCTGCCAGGCAGGAGGGAATGAGGAAGACTACAAAGAAGATTAATAGATGTAGTGTAGGAGGATATGCAGAGGTCTGTGGAAATCATGCTTATTATACAACAGCTTTGATAAGATTTTCTATATTTAACTAAAATAAGACAAATACACTGTATTTCAACCCTTTCCTTCCATTAAAGGCCTTTGATGAAGCAAGACCTATTGTGCGATGGTTCAACAAACAGATCAGAGAGAATGGAGGCTATGGGTCAGCTCAGGTAAAGAAGACATCTTAATATCCTCATGTACGGATCCACTGATGAAGTTAATCTTGCTCTGGCCACAAATTATTGATCACTGATCATTTTTCTCCCCAGGCCACGATGACAGTGTACCAGGCAATAGCAGAGTACTGGACCAGTGAAAAAGAGCCAGAGTACGATCTGAATGTGGACATCTTGTTGCCGGGGAGGTCAAAGCCTGACAAATACAACTTTAACTGGGATAACCACTTTGCTACAAGAACATCTAAAGTGAGAAAGTGTTCTTTTTCACACAAGTAAATACACAGCATCTCAATAATCATTGCTGTTCTTGCTGCTTTCTGTGTTGATTTCTGCATTCCTGACAGATCAACGTCATAAACCAAGACGTGAAAGTGTCAGCCACAGGACCAGGAGAAGCAACACTGACGGTAAGTAAAATGCAATGTTTTAGTTTATTTATTTGTATCTTTGTGTTTGAATTTGCTGTAAGCTCCTGTTGTCTGTATCACAGATAACTTCGCTGTATTATGAACTGCCTAAAGAAAAAGAAAACAACTGTCAGAAATTTAACCTGTCAGTGCAGCTCCTTCCAGGTAATTTGCTGCCCTCTGTCAGTTTATCCATCTCAAAATAACTGTACACATTTTTTGACTATCTATGTGAGGTAATTTTGTTACTTTGATTTGATATTTTCCAAGCTTTTTAAAAATAAATACTGTAAATCAGATTTAAAGTCCTCCATTGCTTTGCCTCTGCAGAGTCGCTGGGTGATGATGAAAATATCTACAACCTGAAAATTAAGGTTTTGTAAGTAGACAAAAAATAAATATATGTATATTTCATTGAACTTTTCAAATTATTTGATTTTTGTTAAAGGTTTTAACAATATTATATATTATTCCCACCAACAAATAAACAACCTTGAGCTCACACTTGGAAAAATTGTGAAATTAAAATAAGTCACCAGGCAGAAAAACACCTGTAGCGACAAGTAGAAACAGATGATCCTAATTTTGTTGTGACATTCTGCACCTATAACAGTTTGATGTAAGAAAAATGTAGCTCTTTATGGGGAATTTATACAGTGCGATCATGCTGACCTTTCTTTTCTTCAAATTTATCCTGGATCCTTATTTGATAGTTTAGAAGAGTAAGACTGTGTGGGGTCAAATCACTTTATTACTAATGTGAATCTTTAGATTATTAATTATTTAGTCTTCATCAGCATATTAAGCCTTAAAATTATTTATTACCAACTAATTAAAAATTTTATTTAAAACATTAAAACATTTCTCTCACAGCTGGTGTTTAGAGCTATACAGATTTGTAGCTTTTGTGTCTTTTACTGCTGATAAAGAAATTGTTCTTGCCTTTTCCTTCTTTGATTGCATAACATATTCTGCCTGTTCTGTTTACAGCTATAAGAACAAGGAGCGTAATGCAACCACACCAGTCTTGGATATTGGCTTGCTAACTGGCTTCACTGTTAGCACAAAAGATTTAGATTTAGTAAGAAAAATACGCACACATGGGCTCAAAGTGTTTAGAATTCAGTATTTCTAATTAAGGATGCTTCTTTAAATTTTGAACCGGGAATGTGTGTGTTTCGTTGTAGCAAGCCAAAGGGCATGCCCGCACTATTTCAAAATACAGGCTGAACAGTGAGTCAGAGAGACGCTTGCTCACAATCTACCTGAACAAAGTAAGATATCAGTGTTCCCCCTCTCTGTACTTTTTCTCTTTTGACCTGTGCTCGCATCATTTTTTGATTCCTTTTCATAACTTCTCTCCTCTAGGTTCCTTACACGGAGCTGGAGATTGCCTTTAGGGTCCATCAGAAACTGAAAGTGGGCATCTTACAACCAGCTGCTGTATATGTCTACGAATTCAGTGACCAGCTACAAAGTGATTGTGAGTTTGGCATCTTTGAATCACTTTTTGAGCGTAAAGGATCCGTCTTTGCTTCCAGTAGTTTTACTTTCATGTGGTTGGGTGCAATATTAAATTTTTAAATGTACTACAATGGTGCAAAACCATCTTTATTTTTCAATGCAGATACAAAATGTGTGAGATTCTATCATCCAGAGAGGAAAGCTGGAGAGCTGCTGCGCCTCTGTAGAAATGATGAATGCATATGTGCTGAAGGTAAGCAGGAGATTACGCTACATACATTTTTTAACCTCTGAAATTCTTTATTAAACATTTTTAGTATACAAAGGTTGGAACAGATAGATTGTACACAATACTTGGAACTTTTTTTTTTTTTATCATATCAGTACTTTAGACACTTCTTGACCAATACACCTATTTGATCCAATCGCATCAATGTGGGCCAAAATCTTTGAGGAATGTTTCCAGCAACTTCTTGAATATGTTTTGTGACGAGTTAAGGCAGTTGTGGAGGCAACCTGATACTAGCAAGGTGCAATGACACGACTGCTGGGTGTATATTGTAGTTGCTAGTTAGTTTTTGGTAATGTATTTGACCCATGAGATGCATGATTCTGCTGTTTAATAGGAGCTCATCTCTCAGTCAAATGCAGATAACACAAAAACAGCTCTAACATATTTATAATCTGACTTAGATCCATGCAGCCATTACCAGTCCACAAAATTCCACATATTCTCATTTAGTTCCTTTATCCCTTTGTGCTTGTTGTATCTTTCCAGAGAACTGTAGTATGCAGAAGAAGGGAAAAATCAACAATGATGAACGCAAAGATAAGATTTGTGAGTCTACAGTGAGGAGCAAAATAGATTATGGTAAGTTTGTTTTTAATAAATATGGAATAAATACTCTAAGGAACAGAGTAGGTGAGCTAACAGTCTGCAAACTGTCTGTCTTCAGCATACAAAGTGAGCGTGGAACAGTTTGCAGATGGTTTGTCCACAGACATTTACACAGTGCAGGTGTTGGAAGTCATCAAAGAAGGTGAGTTGATTCTATTTAAACCTGTGACAGATGGAAGAACCAAAAAGTGTTTGCTATTTGTATTGTTTCCCTATCTGATCCCCTATGGTGATACCAAATATCTGCTTTGTCTGAATTTAAGACCTTTTCAGCCATCATTCTTTTCTAACATTTGACTGACAATTTCTCAGAATTAAAATGCTGCCTAATCTTTCATAGCTGAACTTCTTCTTATTAAGTGAATTTTAAAAGAATCACAATTAATTATGATTTAGATTCATTTTCTGGGCTCTGACCAATAATTCTTCCCAAACTGCAAACTTATGTGTTTGTTTGTTTTCAGGTAGTTTGCAGTCTTTCACAATCAGAAGTGATGATTAGAGCTACAAAGAATACAAAGAAAATGTAAATGTTATTTGTTATTTGTGTCTTATTTGTTATTTGCATTTGTTCTTCTATGTATTGATTACAGGAAGTTATGATGTGGGTGCTCAGGGTAGACAGCGCACATTCCTAGGTTATCCACACTGCAGAATGGCTTTAGATCTGGGAGTGGGCAAAACCTTCCTTATGATGGGAACATCTGGAGATATTTTCAAAGATGAAAAGAGTCAATCGTAAGTTGTTGTTTTTTTCTTCTTGTGATATTGGGAGTATATAAAGATTTGTAAGATTTTTTTCTTTTTCACTTTCAAATTAGGTATCAGTATGTCCTTGGTGAGAGAACCTGGATTGAGTACTGGCCTACAGTGACAGAATGTACAACTGAGGAACATAATTCTACCTGTTCAGCCATTGACGAGATGGTCAATGAATACATGATCCGAGGATGTCGAAATTAGTGAAACTGAAGAGAATAAAAATAATCTATAAATGTTTTTTAAAGGTTGAGTAAGACACTTCTTTAAAAAAGGCAAACAAAAACCTGCCTTAGCAACACCAAGAGTTAGGCTAGCTTTCCAAAGGAGAAAATAAAGAAAAAATCATAAACTGTATATTAAAGACAGACTTCCAGGTCTGAAGTGAAGCGAGTGAGGAAGTGTCTTAAATGTGCATTCTTCCACCATATCCCAAATGTGCCCTGTTGGACTGAGACAGAAAGACAGGAAGATGAAGACAGGCAAGAATAGAACTGGTCGACTGTAAGGAGATAACAGGTGAATTTTTCAAGTAGTATACAGAAACATAATGACTTACTCCACATTTATATTACATTTGGAAAAAATACAGTGTAAATGGTACCTATATTTGAACGAACATGTAAGAATTGTTTGTAAAACTTATAACATCATGTAGCATCATGTGTACGAAGGTGGTTAATAGATAGTTAATAATAACAATAATAAAATGTCAGCATGTTTACCCATGTTACAAGAAATAAAATTATATAACCTGAGTTATATCTGCACTACTTGTCCTTTTTAAAAAAAAAAAAAAATTTATATCATGCTTTTTTTCCTTCCTCAAAACTTACATTGGCAATGTATGCACTGTGAACTGTGCAAGAACTGATTGCTGTCATATTTGATCTTAGTGGCTTCAGTTGTGTTTGATAAGCCAACATAGTCACAGTGGAAAATGTTGAGAATCACACTGTGGCGCACTGGTTTTCAGCACTGATTAATGCTGTGTGGAAATACGGCCAATGCAGGTACTGGTTTTCTCACACAAGTAGAATGAAAGTTAGAACAAAAACGAAGTAAAGGTAATTTTTGAAGGCGCCTTGGATTTCTTTGCAATAAAGTATTTATTTCATGGTCTGAAACTTTTCCTCTGTGTAGAAAACTTGATCAGTTAGTGAAGAGACATATACAGGTCCAAATAACTGTGGCATTGTAATAATTTTTTTGTTTCTTTTGAACAAGTAAACAACAGAAAGGCATGTATATGTCAGCTCTTGGCATTTCTCTACTATATCCATATATACGCACTATTTTTAAAATATTTTTCTTAATATGTCTCGAGGATATTTATTTATTTATTTTAATGTAGCTGCAATACAACAAATTACCATTGGAGGGCAGCACCACCCTTCTATGGAGTATGGAAAATAAAGACGTCGAAGAAGACGAAAGTGACGTACTTCCTTCAGCCAAGCAGCGGCTGCTTCTGTTGGTGTACTTGGAGAATAAAAGAGGCGAACTGTAACTTGCGTCTTTGAAGACAGGCAACTTTGACAGCGTGTGAGCTCGGCGAAGTGACTCACTAAATCTGGTTCACGTAAGAGAAAAAAAGGCGTAACAGTTTCTCAGGTTGAGGTGCGTCTGAAGATATGGCCAAGGTACAAGTGTTAAATGTTGCTGTGTTGGATAACCCCAGCCCGTTTGGAAACCCGTTTCAGTTCGAAATAACGTTTGAATGCATGGAGGACTTGCCGGAAGGTGGGTATTTACCTAGCGTGTCATTCTAGTTGGGTTACTCTTTTGTTATGTTAGCTGTAGAATAGCAGCGTCGTGTGAGCGCAGTCTGCTTTAAGTGTTAATTTCGCCGCTGGATGTATTTGTTGCATCATAAATGAGTGATAAGCACGTTATTTTGCTCGATGGTTATTCAGTATTTGCTGTCGTTTGGGCTGTAAAGTTGTATTTCATTTGTAAAGTTGTTGAAAATTGGCGCTGGCGCGTTTGTGCAGAGCGCCCCGCCTCCTGCCCATCGCTATTGGTCAAAGGACGTTCCTCGTAAGTATTTCTCAAGAAGCTGATTGGTCGGTCACATGTTACTGTAGCAATAAACAAGCTCGAAAATTTGCCGCGAACCGCGCGAGGGGACAGCGGGGAAATAAAATCGTTTAAAGTTAAAAATATAAAATTGAATCCAGCTGGCGTAAATATATATACATATATTTTTATTTCATCTAACGATCATTTCTGCCTTTAGGACATCATATATTTTTCTTTAATGATATAAAATTATTCCGCATTTTCTTCTACTAATGATAGCACAATGGACTTGTGAACTTTAAGTGGCATTGTATTCATTGCTGCTTTGCTGTGAACATTTGGTATCTATAATACTGAAACTTAAGTTTCATCACCTTTCCGATTTTTAAAAACTCTACTTTCCTGACAACAAAATTTAAGTATAAGCTTCAGTGTGAATTTATTTTTACGTATTATATCTTGGGCCATTTTTACTAGTACTTGACACAGCACCCTTAACATTTATTTGATTTTAAAATTAATGGATAAACAGATATTAAATGTAGAATGTACTGAACTGTCTTAAAATTAAGCCTACCAATAGCATCATGCTACAACTTCCAAGTTTAGTCTCCTGTTTTCTGCCTAATTAACGTTCATTTAAAAGTGAGCCCAAATAATATTTCCAAATGCACATTAGGAGCAAGTGGAGTTTCAAATTTTGTCAGCACCTCAAACACATTGACTTGCTTTTTGTCTCTCTTATATTCTGGTGCTAGTTGGACTGAGCCACAAATCTTGTTTTTTTTTTTTTTTGTTTGTTTTTCTTTCATTACCAAATCCAGTTATTAATATCCCACAACAACATTTGCGCCATTAAACATTTATTCAAATCAATAAATAGTGGAAAAACTTGTGGTTTTTATTGAGACTGATGCTGTGTTGGTTATATCTGGCCAGTGCTACAGGTAAATTTTATATGCATCACTAATACAAGGTGAATTAGAACAAAAAAGGACAACCATGAAACATTTTCTATGTAAATTGGATAAAGTGACCCTTTTAGTGAAAGTATCATTCACAATGCCCTATTTTACAGCTGTGTGTGTGTGTGTGTGTGTGTGTAAAATAAAAAAGTAGCTTGTGCATGTCAAACTATAATTATTAATTTAAAAAGGTAACATTAACCTACCTTGTAATAATAATTTAAAAACAAACCTCCCTATTTGTCCTCTGTGTACTGGCAGACCTGGAATGGAAGATCATTTATGTGGGTTCAGCTGAGAGTGAGGAGTACGACCAGGTTTTGGACTCTGTTTTAGTGGGCCCTGTACCAGCTGGCAGACACATGTTTGTGTTTCAGGTGAGTCCTCTCGGTGAGCTTTTATCGTGTAGTGCTTAACATCCAGTTTTATTGAAAACAAACCCTATTGAGCAGTATTCAAAGCAGACATACCAGACCGCACTGTCCCAGCATCTTTTTTCAAAGCTTTTCTGAGAGGAAACTGAGAGGTTCCCAGACCAGCCAAGAGACATCATGGCTGGGTTCTCACTGGGATCAGTGCATGTTGCTACAACACCTGATGCAGGAGACGCAGAGATGTAGTGGTTCTACTCTAAGCCCAGCTACCCTTTGGAGGATTGTCTCTGCTAGTATTTGTGGTCTACTTCTGTCAGTCTCTACCTTTTGTCTATAGGGTGAAGGTAGAGATGTCAATCGAACGCAACAAATAATATAGATCTGTCATTCTCCTGCTCCACTTTACCCTTGTCTCTAAACAAGATCCCAAGACAGATGAGCTTCTCCATGTGAGGCAGCATCCCCTTTTCCCTTATCCCCTTTTCTGACTAAGCTTGAACTTGGTGATGCTAATTGTCAACCATGTCTCTCTACAGTACTGTGCAAGCCTATACTAAGTCAAACCTCATTTCTTTATATTTTGCTTTCAAGGAGTCAAGACTTATCATTTTTGTGGTCTTGAACAATAGTTCTCCAAAGTCTCCTGACCTTTCAGTTTTTCTTTGGACATTGGCTACTTTTTTCCTCACTCATTTTCAATCTAGCCCTTGTACCTAACCATTTTCAAAGGATTTTTTTTCTTACAGTCACTTAACAATGACCTATGAACCATTCAAGCGTAAAAGAAAAATGGCACGTAACGATGAGAAATTTCAGGAAGTGGTGTGAACTTTAAGTGCAGAAAAGTACTGTCAGATTTTTCATCTGATGTATGACGGCTTTTGAGAGGAAAGGAAGCCATGGACAAGCACCTTAGCTTGTTTTGTCAAGAAGTGAATTGGAGGTTCTTGTCCAAGCCTCCTTCTCCTCTTGTTTGGATTATTGAATGGAGTTTTCTGTTCTGACTCAAGCATCTATTAATTCCCTTCAGTCTGTCCAAAATGCACCTGTGAGACTCTTAACTCACTCTCAAAAGGCTTCATATGTCAGTCCACTTCTAACATTTTTGCACTGGTTTTCTGTCAGGTTAGAGTACAGTTTTAAAATTTTGGTTTTTCATCTCCATTATCAAAGTGCTCCACCCCTATTCTCCAGGCCGAGTTCGTAGGTCCTCAGAAGCATTCATGTAATTTCATATATCCTTTTGAAAACTAAGGGTAGACTGTGGCTTCCAAACCTTAGCTCCAAAACTTTGGAACAGCTTCCCACTCATTCTTTGCACCTTCCAGTCAGTGGCATCCTTTAAACGGCAGCTTAAAATGCATCTGTTCAGACGGGCATTTGGGTTATGTTTGTGTTTTTGCTCAGTTCATGTGTATCCATTTTGCCTTTTTTAACCTCTATAAAGCACTTTGAGTGTTCCATGTCTTCAAAATTGTTATAAAAGTGATTTTCACATACTCCTTTTGCACAATATCATATATAATGTATTTGATATCCCTGGTTTGGTTAACCAGTTACTGTTTCATTTATAGGATAATTACTTAGAATTGATCTGATTTCTTCTCTGTGCTCATTTACCCTATCAGGCTGACGCTCCTAACACAGGGCTGATTCCAGAAAGCGATGCTGTAGGAGTGACCGTAGTCCTTATAACCTGCACCTACCGTGGACAGGAGTTCATCCGCATCGGCTATTATGTCAACAATGAATACACGGACCCTGAACTACGAGAAAACCCACCTCTCAAACCAGATTACTCTCAGGTAACATACACAAGTACACCAATGACCATCATGAATAATACTGAGGGAAGCTGTTTCCAGCTGTCTGCATTTACTGTAATTAATCACTGAAGTGTACCCATGGTGCTAATTTATTTTATTTTATTCAGATATGACCACATTACATCAGCATTAGATGGTATTAAGTGTAGAATATGGGCCATATTTGTGGAAAAGTACTATAAATGGCTCTCTGCTGCCCTCTTGTGCCCGGAAATGTACAATTACAGATGACTGTAGCATCCTGTACGAAATAAAAGTAGAATTAACTGGGGATTATTTAGCACTGTGTTTTTGTTTTATTTGGTCTTGCATTGTTTTAAAAGAATGCACTAGTTCCGGTGGAAAAAAGTGTATTTCATGCTTCCTTGTACCAGTATCTACATTAGCATTAAAATCATTACCTTGTGCTTTATTCTCTTTACACTGGTCTTTTCCTTCTACAAATCCAACATAAAACCAACTATTCATTGTATTTAATTCAAAGCTATCCCATGTTCTGAGGGGAAATGTGCACTCCTAAGGATGGCTGTCATAACTAACTATTGAGCTCCCTAATTAGTAATCTAATTATGTCCTGATGTAAAAACATTAGCAGTCCACCCCTATTTCTAACAAGTTCTCATCATTGCAGCTCCAGAGGAATATTTTGGCCTCGAATCCTCGTGTCACCCGTTTTCATATCAACTGGGAGGGCTTGGCAGACAAGATGGAAGACAGTGAGAATGTTGACCCGTCCCCCAACATCAGTGGCATGTTCCCTCCATCCTGTATACCAGGAAAGATGCCACATCTAGGAGTGATGCCAGATAACTCCATGGACTGCATGTAAGAGGCATCAAATTAATGCAATGGATAAGGAGCCCTTCTTATCTATACACGCCCACATTGCAAACACACATTTATACAAGGAGGCCATGGATGTTTCTGTATAACATGTGGACTTTAACAGAAAGCACAGGACACCACAGCATAGACATTATCTTTTTATAAAGCACTCAAAAATGGGATTGGTCTGGAATTGTTACCACCTTTGGTTCCTCCTCTTTACGCACTTCCTTTCAACACACACACACACAGGTGTGCACAGTCAGATTTGCCTTAATTTATTGTATTTCTGTATAAGATTATATTTCATGCCTGGCTGAAAGAAGTGCAGATCATCAGTGCAGGGCCAGGTCGCTTCAACAGCCCTGAAACGTGTGGGACAAACTCAAGATTCTGATACCCATGTTGTTCATTTTGTCCTTTTCTGCACAGATCAACTAGTGCTATGTGATGGGAAGGATGTAGCACCTAGCTGCTTATAGTAGAGCACTTCATTCTTTGTAAGATTTGTCTCTTGTGACACCTACTGGGGGGAGGGAATTGGGTTTAAATTATGGGCCGTGTTTATGATATTGTGGCATCAAGTGGCTTTATTCGCATTAACATGTTTTTCCCCAGGGTTATCCAGATTACTCTGTAAACCTGCTTCTGTGAATAGGCCCCAGTTCACCTACTGTTACATAAAACGACTATATGAGCAAAACATGTAGGTAATGATGAAGGATGCCAAATTGCATTGTGTGTGTGTGTGTGTGTGTGTGGATGATTTAGGCTTGCTGTAAATAATGTTTTCCCTGTTCTTATTTTGTCTTCAAAACAAGAAGGCATGTTTTCATTTTGTACTTACTATACATTCTCAGCTTCAGTATTTGTAACAACAGTGATGGGGTTAATAAAGTTTTTTTTTTTTTTTTTTTGACCTTGTCGTGTTTCCTGTTAATCAGAACATGTTACATACGGCTGCTTTCCACCTTGACTTGTGTGGAAGGAAGCACTGCAACAGCAGAGAGACTCAGCACGTTGGCTTGCTCCTCGCCCTCCCATCTCTGGCTCCTTTCTGTTTTCCGATTTCATTCATAAAATGCAGCACCACCATTTTCACTCTAGCCTCATGTTGCTAGGCAACTACTGCACAAAAGGAAAGGGGGGCCTGTCTGTGTTCTCTTGCCCATTTTATCTTAGTTGAAGGGACCAACTCCCCCATCCATCCATCTGTTACCTCTGTCCACTTCTTACATGTCTGCACATTTGACCAGTGTATTTTCATATATTCATATTTAGCGGTAAAACCCATATGCAGCTTCAATTGTCCTTTAACAGCAGCCTGTAGCAGCGCTCAAATGATTCGTAGGTTTTAGGGGTCATGTAGATTTAAATCTTAAATTTTATTTAATTTTTTTTTTTTATAAATGTCTGCCATTAACTTGTGAAGCATTTGACATCATTGTTCTCATCATCATGTCTTTTGTGGTGAGACTGTGATATGTAAGTTACAACCATGTATAAGCAGAATTAGTGATTTGGTTGTTTGAGTCCGTTTTACATAACCGTGGTGGTGTCGTGTGAGCCCAAATGATGGTGTCAAACCCTGCAGCAGCTGAGAGATCTCGTATTCATAGAATGGATGTTTTTTCATACCATGAGTTTTTTTTCTTTTTTTTAAATTACCATCACAAGGTGAAATTGTCATTGAAATTAGATATTCAGATGCAAATCCATGTGAAACCGAGCCTTTTGAAGGTCCTGGTAATAAAAGGACTCTCGGTCATATGCTAGGCTAAGCCTGCAGGTGATCCAGGTGCTGGGGTGGTTGTGCTGTGTTGAAGGAGGCAGTTGGAGGGTTGACTGTAAAACATTCAGAAAGACGGTATCTCTTCGAGTGTTTAGAACGACCGTCTTGTTTCCTATTATTCTCACTAAATACACTCATCATTTAACGCACGGCGGTCTGCGAAATGTTTAGAAGTCCTGCCAGCCCGACCGCGCCGCGCGTGCGTTAAATTCTGACCAACATTTCTAAAAATAGCTCGCGGTTGACGTCACTTGGCCAAACGTGTATCAGTCGCTTGGCGGCGGTGGGAGTGGGGGGCTGAAGAGGGGTTTTTTTTCTACCTGCCAATCGTTACTCACAGCCAATAGACAACTTCACATTCGCCGAGATTCCCACGGTTCGCCTGCATCGAGCCAATGGAGGACGGAAACCAGGAAAAGTGGGCGGGTATGTCGTCGGGAGGAAAATAATCGGTGACGTTCCTCTCACTCGCTTTGTGTAGGGCGGTAGGATGGTGCCGCTCTTGATGGATTGCGAAGAGCCAATCAGTGCCTTCCGTGGGATACCGGCATACATAGGTTGCCAATCCGCGGGTTGGTTGCAGCTGTCAATCAAAACCCGGTTCTGGCTAGTGGGCGGGACGTTCAGTCGACTGTAGTTCCGTCATCTCGCTCGTCTCCGAGGCTACGGGGGGCCAATGTTGATTTGGGTGAATTCCCGTCGTCGTCGGACCCCGCCGAGGTTTAATTTTTAAAAGCTGGGTTTAGTAACGAAAAGTGGCGGCTCTTGGGCTGAGAATATCGCGTCCCCGCCTCTGGTGTCGTTTTTCTTTAGGCTGGGGAGAGGTGGGGAGCCGGGGGGGCTCGTTCGGCGGGGGCTGCAAGGAGGGACAGGCGAAGACTGGATCCTCCGTGTTCAGGCCATCTGCGCCGAGCTCGGCCTTACGGTCCAGTGAAGCCCCAACGACCGAGATACCTCAAAGGTATCCTCCCCGTGGATTTGAGCTATATATCGGTCGCCCGTTGCTGATGACTGAGTGAGTGAGCCCGCTTTACCATCTCGTCTCGCCCTGGCACCGCATCAGCATCTGCCAGGCTATTAAAGACCAAGACCTCGGAGTTAACGCTTGGTGCTTTTGGATTTAGAAAATACCGATCAGACCTAATCGAGATTAGACCGGCTTGAGAAGGCTGCAGGGCGGCCAAAAAGCCACGGATCTCCCGTTGACAGGTTGTCATCATGGGCAACGCGCCCACGGCCAGGAAGGGCAGCGAGATGGAAAGCGGTGGGTACCATCGCCTGTACGCTACACATAACACATTGCTCTGTTCCAGCCTCACGAAATCACCAGAGACGGTGTGACACAGCGGCTATGTTAGCTTCAGTTAACATTCCATGCAGCGGCCTATTTCTGCTGTCTGATTTAAAAAGATCCACTCATACTGCTCAGTCCTTAAATAAGCCTCTGCCAGGATAGCTTTCAAGAGCCCAAATTACGCAGCTACATTTCAACTAACTAACCTCATAATATAGAGATAGATGAATAGGTGCTCAGTAGTAGTGGTCCGTTTTGAACAGAGCTTTTTCTGTGGATTCAGTTGATGCTGCTGTATGATAAAGCAGGTGGTAGTACAGTTTCCATAGCCAAATCACTTCACGAGGTGCAAAACAACCAACAGCTATTGTAAGCTGCAAGAATCTTGGCAACTTCACATCCTCTTGTACTCAAATCTTGGCGAGATCACAACAAGCTATGTGTCAGATATTTCCCAAACACACAGTGCCTGTTGCTCTCTGGAAAGAGATGCTGCTGAAAGTGTGGGGGCTATTTTGTTTGGTGGACCCCCTTAAGATTTGCAGATTGACACTGAGCTAGTCTGATTGTCTGCTGTACTGTAAGTCCAAATACAGAAGGATGAATGTGCTCATGTCTGAGGTTATTCTGTTGTGTGTGGGTTTTTTTTAAACTTATCATTTTTGGAATAGCAATTTATTAGAAATGATGTGTAAAGGTTTATTTAGTTATGTATGTGTCACAAACTGAAGTAAATCTGAATACTGTGATGGATCTTTTTTTAAGAAAATCAAAGAAACCGGTATGCCAAAAGGACTGCTTGACATTTAAATCAAAACATCTAAGTATATGGCATAGCTACTTGGTATAGATGCATCCTGGTCACTGAGCAGCTGAGTTGTTTAGTTAAGGTGAGAATGGAAAGTGTTGATATTTAATAGGTGAACAAGTGTTTTGAAATGTGTCCTGGAATTTGAGCTTTTAAATGAGTATACTTGTTGATGAGATTTCAAGTTCAGGTATTTTTTTCTGCACTTGAGAATATTCTGCATGTAGTTTTCAGACTATCAGTCATATCTGGACTAATTGCTGTACATTTAGAAAAATCCCAACACAGCCTGAATTACCTTACAAACAGATAAGATGATCAGTGTGCGTCTCAAAACTTTCGACACATTGGCTAATCATCCATGTAGCCTCTGGGTCTTTGTGAGTAATAGTTATGAGCAGGTGGTTTTACGATGGATATGAATAAAATTTGATTTAATTAACAATTTTTAGTCAGACTCTGTGCTGTTGACTTCAGACAATAAAGTATGTGTTCTATTTCTTTAGTTTGCTGTTTTTTCACCTTCTGTATACACACCGATGCCCCACTAAAGCCTTTCTTATGTAAACACTGGTGTGTGTTTTTTCCACAGTCAAGGAATTCCTTGCTAAAGCCAAAGAGGACTTCCTCAAAAAGTGGGAGAATCCTGCACAGGTTAGTGTGTGCATGCACTTCTGCCCACTAAGCTTCAGAAATATGATACACAGGATATATTGTTTGTAATTTAATCCTAACTTTGTTTGCATGTTAGAAAAACAGAATTTTCAATCTAATTCTTTATGGCCAAAGAAATATATACATTATTTCTGTGTGTGTTGCTGCTTTTGAAAATGCCAATCATAGCTACTGAAATTTCACTTGTTTCATGTCTTTATTGTTGATTTGTTCAGTATTACCAGCTATCACTTTATGCAAATGACAGCCAATTCTTTTGAAAATTTTGATATATTCAGATGGCGGTATAAATAAATTGGTTTGTAAATAGCATCAGTTTTATTGTTTATTGGCTATTGGTTAGTGATGATGCTACTGTCTGACTGTTTTTAAAATGCAAGTTACTGTTTCAAGTAAACTGTGACATAAAACAACTTCATATGTTTTGTCATATTTAATGCTGCAAATTAAAATTCAATATACATTTTTCATATTGTATGCAGTATGAGTAAGAAAGTTAGAAAATAACCCGTAGGGCAATGTCAACTGTATCAACCCTAAAGCTATAAAAAAAATGTTGTTTTAGATCACCTAATATTCTTCGTAGACATTAATTAAACCATTAAATCTGTAAATCTGTATCAACATTGTTTGATTTATACTGTATATAATTTTCTCCATATGTTTTGGGACACTGGCTTATTTTTTATCCTTTATTAAGCTTATTGAAGTTAAATGATGAATGTGGGGTTAAAAAATATACAGAATTTTTATTCAGTTTTATTTATTATTTTCAGATTGTCAAATGGACAAATTAACACAATGATAAAAATGGCCCATTGCAATACTGTAATACTGAGCAAAGCTCACCAGTACTGCATTTTTTGAAATGGATCTCAAGGATAGCTTGTTTCACTTGAAATGAGAGCTCTTTCAAACACATGTTGTGGCTTCATAGCTCCCAAATGCATGTGCCACACTTCAAATCATCTCCAAAACTTTTTTAAAAAAATCTACTTAGGAAGAAGTAATGAAGAAACAACCTACAGCTGTCAGTGAAACAGGTTATGTAGCAATGATCCAGTTTCATTTGAGCTGCGCAAACTATGGCACTGGGTATAAAAATTGCAGTGAAGGCAATATTTTTGTTTTGACTTTTGAGATAAAACTGAATATCTAAACCTAAACCCATATTTATCATATATGTATGCAATGAAAGTCTATGTCATTATCTAAAAATATATAAGTGTTAAGCACGATTTGATTCTATGTAGAAAAACATCAATTATTTATGATAAATAAGTTTCTAGGACCATCTCAGCATCCTGAGAAACAGTTCAGGTACCACAAACATGAGTTATAGTTTTTTCTTTATTGTTCTTTAAATTTACACTGTATCATGTATGCACATGTGTATTACTTTCTATTAAGAAATTATAAACCATACATACCAAATATGTTAATTTATACATATATTATCTATTGCATATTTGTTTATAACATTTGCGAAGAATATAGACAATAAAAATACAAGAATTAGTGGTAAATGTGAGCACACGAGTAGCTGAAAATAAAAACTCGCTACCAGCAACATGACCCTAAATATCCCATTTTCACAAAAATCAGCTAACCGTTTTTGTTTTGTCTGTTCAGAACACTGCTTGCCTGGAGCAGTTTGAGAGGTTGAAAACCCTGGGCACGGGCTCATTTGGTCGTGTTATGCTGGTGAAGCACAGAGAAACGGGACAACATTATGCGATGAAGATCCTCAACAAGCAGAAGGTCAGTCTGGGTCAGGGGTCACCAGAATCACAGAGGGATTGGGGTGTTTAAATGCGCTCCCGTCCAATTTTTAGTTAGTCTTCCCACAGGATTGTCATAGAAAACAGAAATCTAATTGATGTGAATACTGCACTCGGAAGATTTTATTCTTTTATGGATTTTGTTAAAGGCCCTTCAAATACAGGTGAAATTGTTATCTGAACCCACTTGTGCTGAAAGCAGGGATTAGTTGTAGTGACAGAGCGGAGGTTGTCTTTACGTGGATAACACCAGAGTAATTTTAAGATTCAGTTAAAATAAATCTTTGACTTAATCTGTGAGTAAGATGATAATTAATCCACAATATAATTATATTATGGCTTAATTATCATCTTATTGATAAAACACTTAGATTGGGATTTTAGCAAAATCAAAATCAGAATGAATATCTATATCTATATATCTATCATGCTGTACTAAAGTACTGGCAAATTAATTTTTGCATCAGTAGGGACATGAAGGTAATCCATCAATTTACAGTCTTCTGCGAGTACTACTGACAGAACACATGCCTGAGAGAGAGAGTGAATATACATGAACACGATGGTGTTGTTTTGCTATGGCTCTTTTCACAAAAAAGTCTATGTTGCTCTTGTTTCAGGGAGGTGGGCATCGTAGTTTTATTTATTTATTTATTTAGTTAGTTAGTTATTTTTTTTCCTCTGCATACATAGCACCATACTGCTGTACTGAAAATTAACTTTAGTAAACAATTTAGATGGAGTTTTTGGTCCACAGGGTGTTCTCCCAGGGTAAACCCAATACTTTAACAGAAGCTAAACTACCATCACATCTGTCTAAGACAGACCAAATCACTTCAAGGACATGGGGTCCCCAAACCCTTTTAAAAATAGCCTCTGGCCCCACACAAGCCATTTTTGCACATGCAAATAGGGCAATGCGATGAAATAACTCCCTCAGTTTTCAGAGAACTGGGGTTACCCTGGCAAACAAACATTGCCTTTCAAGCTTTACTTGGTATCGCACTATTGGAAATATAGCTCACTCCCAAATTGCATGCTCTCCTGCCAATAGCACCTCGAAGGTCGAAACCTCGCACCCACCCCAATGTTCAGCTAACAGGCCTCATTAAGGCCTGAGCATGCAAGTGAGGACGCAATCACATCAGAACAGTACAAATTTAAAAATGTGTGTGACGCCCAACTAGCAATCACAAAGATGTAATCCAAAGAAACACCCTTAACAAGGCAGCACAAAGAAGCCATTTCTCTGGTAGAATGTGGATGCTGGTGAATGCTGGTTGCACTGGTACTCATGCCATCACTGTAGCCTCCACCATCTAGTGTCACAGCCGCTAATGAAAAGCTAAGCTACGGTAGATTCCCTAAACTGTGGCACAAAGGCAAGGGAAGGGACTACAAACAGGAACTGTGGCAAGATACCAAAAATTCCCTGAAGGCCTAAACTTGCCTTTGTGCCTCAGTTTAGGGTAATTGCCATCAGCTCTTGCTAATTTATATGTGCATGTCAGAGTCTGGGGCCAGGTACCACTGACAGCCCTCCCCTCAAAAACAGCCTTCTAACCTTTCAATCAAGCATCTGTTTCCTCATAACCACCACTGGTTATGAACAATTTTGGGTCACTCCAGTGAGACATAGCAACCAGATATTTAGAGAAATTGTGACTGGGACTCAGATGACATCTCATATCCATCTGCAGAGAGGACACCTCCTGGGACAATGGCTATTACATGCTTGCATATCATATATATAAGCTTGACCTCATGGGGAGATGGAAAATGGCCGCAATGCCTGGATAGGAGGGAAAATGACATCCTCCTCATTGTCATCATTATCACTATCATCAGGAGATACTTTTTAACTCATCCTCATCTTCCTCGTCCTTGGAGTTGAGGAGCTGATTGGGCACTTGCAAATGCCACTCCAGGATTCTGACTGCCCATGTGACGCCTTTGCATGTTTGACACCCATATAAGTGATTCAGAGGGGTTGGGGGGGTTTTCCCTGAGATATTCAACCAACAAACGCAACATCCCTAACCTTGCTACCACTAGCATTTCCCTGAGAGAATGCAGTGGCACCCACAGGCACCAATTTTCAGCTTTGACAGCTACCAAATAGCTATACAAGCACAAGCTTACTTGATGCGCTGGCTTGATAAGGCGTAGAATTGCAACAACACGACGACTGCTTACTAGAAAAATATATTGTCGTAATTAAAATATAATTAGATAAAATATTTATGTTAGTAATCCTGAAACCAGAAGCGTTCAGGGAATACCTTTCACGATTGGATCTGTAAACTGTTAAGTGGATAACCTTGGTCCAGGATCACTGGTTAAGCTCTAATGATCTTCACAGGGAAGAAAGCGAGAATGCCTGGTGTGGGGCCAGTGCCTGTTATAAAGGGGGTCGACCCTGTGTCCTTGAAGTGATTGGTCTGTTGGTCTGTTGATGGACGTGGTGGAAGTGGAGCATCTGTGATTGGTCTCGCCAGAGAGGCCCATAGTGGCATACCAAGTATGGTTTAAAAGAGAATCCTATTTTAACCAGGTGCTGTCACCTTTCCGATGCAGCCTTGTTGTAACTGGTGATGTACAATATGTTCATGAGTCTTCCCAGCCAAAACTTAGCCACAAACTGTTGTTTCCTGTTAAATTTTGCACTATCCTCCTTGCAGCCTCCATTCATCTAAACAGAGATGGGCAGTAACGCGTTACTTGTAACGCGTTACTGTAATCTGATTACTTTTTTCAAGTAACGAGTAATGTAAGGGATAACTATTGCAAAAACGGTAATTAGATTACCGTTACTTTCACGTAGGAACGCTGCGTTACTGCGTTACTAAAACCGTGATTTTTTGCGAGAATGTCTCATGACAGTGACGTAAGCGAGTGCGACATTCGTGACAACAGCTGTCTGCAGATCAACTACGGATAATATATCGAGTGCGGGACAGAGTATGAGCGTGCAGCGTTTAAAGCGTGGAAGTACTGACCTTACTTTGAGTTTGATTCCATAAAAAGTGACAAAAACATTAGCGTCCACTGTTCACTGCGTGGGAAGAAAACTTCTTTTTAAACCCCTAAACTTCCAAGCAAGCACCGAGTGCGCTACGACGTAATGTGAAATTACGTCAGTGGAAAAATCCACGATTTTTCCACTGACCGCTGCGGCACACCTGCACCAGGGTAAACCTCCGCCTACCCCAGTCCTGCTTTACAGGTGAAAATAGAGCAACAGGACCGCTAGTCTTTGATTTTATTTATTTTCTGCTGTGTTTTACTTGCATCTATTTGAAAGAGTGAGTGTAAACACAAGAACATATTTTATTTTATGTGCTGGAATGTGCGGAAAATAGGTTTAAATGTTAAACAAATTTCTTCCAGTCAGAGAATGTTGCATATAATTTAATTTTTGCTTGATGCATAAATTTAAAAGATTAAAACTAATAAAACAAGTTTTAAAAAGAGACTTTTCCATTTGATTACATTTTGTATGATGAATTATGCAGAAAAAGTAGAATTGGGCTGAAAGATCTATCGCTTTATCACCTATTCAGGTTGTAAATCGTGTTTTTAAAAAGTAACTAACTAAGTAATTAATTACTTTTGAAAATAAGTAATCAGTAAAGTAACGGGATTACTTTTTGGGGGAAGTAATCAGTAATTAGTAACTGATTACTTTTTTCAAGTAACTTGACCAACACTGCATCTAAACTACTTCTAACTCTAAGCTGATTTCCCTTGAAACCCCAACACGTTTCATAGTTATTTAAAAGTTCAAAGACATGGCACAATAGCACACTGGCCTATAGTCTTAATTATGGGGGGAAATCTTGAGAATACGGACTTCAGGTTGTTTTCGTAAATGCCACAGATGTCTAAGATTTTCTTGCTGTACCTGGGGTTTCTGTTTGTTAAAGTTACACAATTTTGGAGACAGTAATACTACTGTCTTTTCATAAAGAAGTAATGTAATAAGTAAGGCTCTTTTATCATTCGGTGAGCAGCTGAGATCTGATTTTGAATGTCAGCAGAAGGGTACAGTGGAAGAAGTTTGTTGGAGGTGTGCAGTCTTTTGCCTGCAGCGCTTCATCTGACAGCTCACTCTGGCTGTTGCTTCTTGTTCCATTACTTTCTGCAGTATTTCAAGCTGATCTGCTGTCAAAAAATATGTCAGTTATATTGTTTTGTTGATGCATTTTTAATGAATGATAGCAATAACAAACACAATGCATTTCCAGTTAATACTTCATAATAAAAGCAAACTCATTTTTCAAAAGTTAAATGGTTTTAATGGGAAGATGCAGCAGTAGGAAATGTTCGGTTTGCATTAGCAGTAACTTAATACAACATTTTTTCCAGTAATGGTGCCACAGACACCCATTTTATAATCCTCCAATTACGAAAACGCTCCAATATTGTGATGATTGGGCCATAGGCAGCATTATATTACTTCAACCTGTGAGAGATGTCTTAACAGATATGTATTTAAATGAAAATTGCTGGTTTCATACTTGCCTTAAATTTCAGTCTTGCCTTAATGGGTAAAATCTCTCTCTCTCTCTCTCTCTCTCTCTCCTCATCTCTCCTTCTTCTTTCTGTCTCTCTCTACCTTTCAGGTGGTCAAGCTCAAGCAGATAGAGCACACTCTAAATGAGAAGAGGATTCTTCAGGCTGTCAGCTTCCCTTTTCTGGTGCGGTTAGAGTACTCATTCAAGGTACGGACTATTTTAGAAGGTGTGTGAAAGCACACCTGTCTGTGGTTGTTTGATGACAGTGCGTGACTGCTTAATTTCTCATGTCCACACAAACTTTTATTCACTTTGCTAACTTGTGTTTCTGTTATGTTTATTAATTTGGTCCACTGTCAAATCATTTCAATTATGTTTTTTAGCACACGTACCCAGTTGTCTAACTCTGCCTATCACAAGTGTGCAGAAATGCTTACTGCTTGGCTCTTATTCAGCAAAACAAGTGACAGAAAAACTGCTGGCTTGTGTTACTGCTAATCAACTCTCCATTATGATATTTTGCTATATCTCAATCTGTGTCATGTAAGCTGTGAGGATGATAATACATCACTTGATTTTGAAGCTATTAAATATTAAATAGTGATACTGTCGTAATAGACCAGAAAATCGTAATTCTATCGATCTATCGATTTATATATGTATATATATATATATATATATATATATATGTCCAATAAATCCAAGAGACAAATGGCTGAACCTTTGTCTCTTGCATGAACACTGCAGCCAAGCTGATCGCACAAGTGTTCACTGGTGCTGAGGTCAAGGCTGCAGGCCATTTCATTCTCTCCACTGTCAAATTCTGGAGGTAGTCTCTGATAAACCCCACTTTGTGGGAGCGAGCATTGTCATCTTGGAGGATGGAGTTGGGTCTCAGACCAGATTTGGCAATTTTTCGTATACTCAACACACATGCTGTTGTTCAACTCACAAATGCGTTTTCCTCATAAATGTGGCACCATTTAAGAAGAAATAATGAGTCTTTCCAGCTGTATAAGATTTATTCCCATAAAGCTTTGTTACAACAGAGAGATCATTGACCCAACACAAACTTCCCTACTTTTTGAGATAGATGGATAGATGCAAAGCAAAATTCAGCACATAAGCAAAGCAATCAACTAAAAAAAAATAACACATACTAAAAGTTAACAGTAACAGTAGAAAAATAAATATGCCCAGAGACCTGCTATTTGCATAGATCTTTATTATACTTTTACTATGGAAAATGAATATGGCAGAACAATTAACATAACAACACAAGAACTCTTCATTGAAGTGTCGCTTATTAATTCATTGAGTAGCCACAGACAAATGTTATGTCCCATTCAAAGCTGTTTTCTGGCTGCCTGATTAATATATATCCAGCTTTGTGCTGGTCTCAACCAACTCCTGAAGGAACTAACTTGCCACTAAATACTGTTTTCAACTGCTAGTTGTTACTTTGGTCACTGCTGGCAATGGTCACTGCTTTATTTAACATGTGTTATGCATGCCTGTACTTAAAATGATTCTGAAACAATAATAAGCAGAAAACGGCTAAAATTTGTTACAGATCCGACGATGGTTTGGTTACTACGAACGACAACTCATGCACAAATTAGTTAATTCAAAAAATAATTCGCTTTATTTATTCAAACTATGAACTAAGTGGTCACATTAAGTCTGCATGTCTTTAAAGACCTCTTGTAAGTGTTTACAAGTATCTTTGGCCAACAGATGAGAAGCCTATTTTTAATATTTTTGAAAATTGAGCACCAACTGTGATTGTTTTAATGATTAAAATTAAATAATTTATAGTGCATTAATCTTTCAGTCTACTACCTCTTCCATCATCACTGTCAGTCCTGTTGAGTTGCATGTAAGTACATGGTGAAGTTGGCTTTAGATGTCACATGAGCGTGTGACATGGACGTGCACAGACTAATCCTGCTGATGGCTATACTCCAATTAAGGCCTTATTCAGGTTAAGCTGTTTAGATGCACCTGGAAAGCCAGGGATTGACTCTCCTAGACACCTTAAATAAACCTATTAACAGAATATTCCAGTCCACGTGTGTTCTCCTACACACAGGAGGAAGAGTCAACAAGAACAAAACATACGCAGTGTGATTTGTGTTAGTCAGTTACACTACTTATATCTTGCAAAACTGATATGAACAACACACAATATACAAAACAGGCCTTGAGTAACATTCCTGGGTCAAAGTACTTTATTATTTATATGCCAATACTATAAATAATAGCAATTAATGCTAATTAGCAAAATACCAGCTAGATTAAACAATTTGGTAACTGGTGAAATTGCCCTTCTATTTTTTAGCTCATGTAATTGAGTACATACATGGGCATGCATTTGTGTGTTTGTGTGAGTGCCACTAACCTTCGTTCTCCTTTCCGCAGGACAACACTAACCTCTACATGGTGATGGAGTATGTGCCAGGTGGCGAGATGTTTTCCCATCTACGGAGAATTGGCAGATTTAGGTCAGTGTTTGAATGAAGTTTATATCCAGAAGCATTTTGTGGATTGCTTCAAGAGTAAACAGTGGACTTTGAAAGCATTTCTGTTATCTTGTACTCTACATAGGCACAAAGCACAACAATTCTAGAAAAGTTTGGATACTGTGTCGCAAAATAAGATTTAAAAACATTTTTTCCCCAGAAGAATTATTATACTATCCATGTCTAGAGTTACATGACATTATAACTTAATTAACAGCTTAATCCAAAGTTGCAAGATGATCTGGCTCATCCCAAAGCAGTGAACAAATGTCATGCTATTTCAGATTATAGTATAATGTAGTATTACACTTGCCTACATCTTTTCCATGTATTAATTCCCATTCAGTATTCTTTCTTCTATTATGTCTCCTAACCTACGCCAGTATTTTCAGCTCTTCTCATCTCTATGCTAGTCTCAAGTCATCTCTACTGTTCGATCAGCAAACAGCTCTCTTTTTGTCTCGTTGTGTTTATGTGCAGTGAGCCTCACGCTCGGTTCTACGCTGCTCAAATCGTTCTGACCTTTGAGTATCTCCATGCTTTGGACCTGATCTACAGAGACCTGAAACCTGAAAACCTGCTCATAGACCAACAGGGCTACATACAGGTAACAAACTGACTGTTAGTTATTTATCCTTCACAGACCCTGCTGATGCATTTGTGTTCCATATTTATTATGTCTGCAACTGATACTGAATTTTTTTTTAACACACATCCATCTGTTTTATTCCATTTATCTAACATATTTTTACCTAAATATTTAAAAACTATCATCACAGTAAAAATTTTCTAGAGCTCAAAGTTAGATTATTTTATGCCACGTACAGCTCACCAGATATGAGGACAATTATTTTCAGTGTGAATTTGTTAACCTTACAAAGGTGTTTCTTCACTCTCTAATCGTCTCTGTGTGCTGGTGTACCACCCTCTGGTGGCAAACTGTTGCATAACAGCTGGTGACAAATTCCCTTCATGCGCCCGTTATTTGTTCTTCTCCTGTTTTCAGCGCCTCTCTTTCTTGCTGTCTTTCATGTGGTGTTATTTTGCCTATTTGAATGTTCTTTTTTTTTTTTTTTTTTTTGCTTGTTTGCTTTTTTTTTTAATTCATTAATTAAAAAAAAAAAAATTACTCACTGTCTCGTTGTCACTTTCTCTTTGTCCCCTTTTAGGTTACAGATTTTGGCTTTGCCAAACGTGTGAAGGGCCGGACCTGGACACTGTGTGGCACCCCAGAATATCTGGCTCCAGAGATCATTCTCAGCAAGGTGAGCTTGGCAGCCAGCTGAACTAACTTTAAGCTTGGGATAGAGGCTTCTTGGTTTTCTAAGGCTACGATTATATTCACTTGTGGATAGCTGTAGGTACCTCATAGGAAAGATTGTTTCTATTATACATTTTTCAGGTTTGCTTGGAGTCCAAGCAACTAGCAACTACTCCAACTGTTGGTTTTTCTGTGAGGACAAGTCCTAAAAATCATGTGAAAATATGTGAAGGTCCAGTAGCTTACTTTGCGTACTTGCAAACTATAATACCGACGTTACACCCTTGTGAATTTAAAGCTGATCTCGTGAATAATCTGCAGTAATATACAGTCATATAAATAATCCTAGCAGGACATGTTTTAGCAGTACTTTTGACAAGGAAATTGCAGTTCACTCTACATGTGCATGTATGCTTTAAGATACTGGGAGCATTGTGACACAGAAACATGCCCATCTGTATCAGTCCCACCCCAGATGCTCTATGAATGTGTGTGCACACAGATGAGAAGTTGTGTACTCCTGAGTAGAGAACACACAGTTCTCTTCAGTGTTTGACATATGTTAGCAAAACACTGATGACAAAACTCATTAAGAATATTGTTGTTTGCACAGACTGGCAGCATCCTCATTAGGTGCCAGGCTTTGGGAAGCTTACGTGCCAGCAACTTTATAATTGTGCAATAAGCATTAAAAGAACATTTGAAGTGCTGCAGTTTGCATATAGAGACATTTATGGGCTTTGTAACCCTGGTGGGTTGTGAACTATAGACTCTGAGTGACAAGCAGGTTGAAGTTTCTCTTTCTTAAACACCAAAATGACGGGAGAGTATTTTCACTGTGCTCTCTGTAGCTCATGCCACTGGAGACTGCCACATTCATATTATTCCTCTTTTTTTCCCAACAGTTGAAGGTAGGATCAAAAATTGCTGTCAGACATGGGTGGGTGGAGGTGTTAAATAAGCAACTTTTAAATGTTACACAAATAATTATATAAAGTAGTTCATCCAAATGGTGTTGAATGGTAGTGCCCAATATTATAAACAATACTAAATAATGTGGTTAAACTTTTAATTCCAATAAATTCAAACTGTAATGTAAGTGAGGTTTCTGCTAAATGACTGAACTACTAGATCTTTATAAAATAAGGAACCCAAGTCTCTTCTTACAAATATATGTTTACAATCAGACAGGAAAAGTCATTAAAGCAATTATTAAATCCAGTTTATATAATAAAATGTACCACAAGCCACCAAATTTAGTCTTAACAGACGAGCTTTTTGTCTCAAAGGCACCCCAAGATGTTCCTCACAACAAGAAGTGAACATATCATTATCGAAAACTGACATATCATTATTAAAATGGAGCTATTCTCTTTATTTCATGCTCTGTATTTTAATTTTTTGGATTTTATTAGAATAGTTTTGCATGATTCACAGTTCGAGGTAATCATTTGTCTTATTCTGGGACTTGGTGCAGCCCCTCAGGTCCTCCACTGTGACTGAAACACATTTTCACTCCTCTCCCTTTAAGGCCACTCTCGCTTTAAGTCAACTCACAAATGAAAGATTTGAATAGCAGGTGGGTGGGGCTTATGTGCTCAGGCAAAAGCTGTGTATCTGAGATGACCATATTAACTCCTGGTCTCTTTGTCATCATGCAGATCCACAAGCTTAAACAGAGTGCCAGAAACTGGGTGTTGAAAGCTGTCTGAAGCCTTATTATTTTGAAGTTTGGCTATGCTTAATGTGAGCGTCGAACATTGTAGCAGTACATATCTGCACTTTGCATTAGGAAAACATATTGAGTGTAAGATATCTTTGAAAACTAACATGTAGTTACATTGGAATAAGGATTGAATGAAATTTAAAGCAGTTTTTCGTTGTGTGACTGCAGAGTCTTATTTTGTTTTCTTTGTTCTTTTTTTGAGACCATGTATATAGGAATTTATTTGGGGCCTCGAGTGTAGGTTTGGTCCAAGTAATTCAACCATATGTACTAACTATGATACAGACACGTGTAGACACAAGCTGTCCAGTAGCTGACAGTAACTAAGGCTAACAGGTTGTGAATGCATCCTTACTATGTCCAGCTTTATATATCGCTTTATAATCTGGAGATACTGAGTTAACAGTAAATTATGTGGAATAAAACAAGCCACTTTATTGATTTGTAATTTTACCGTAAATAACAGACTATCAAAATAGTTCATTATTTATTTTCTGTGCTTTTTTTTCCCTGGGGAATTGGTGCATTAGTTGATATTACCCGTGTACACAATTCATTATAGACATATGATGAAATATACATTTACTGCATCATTTTATATTTTATCTTAAATTAACTTAATGTTTTTTCTTTCTTCTTCCATTACTCCATCCTCGTCATGCCCCATGCTACATCCACCAGGGGTATAACAAAGCAGTAGACTGGTGGGCACTGGGTGTACTCGTCTATGAGATGGCAGCAGGGTACCCACCTTTCTTTGCTGATCAGCCCATTCAGATCTATGAAAAGATTGTTTCAGGGAAGGTGAGTTTGACTGTCTGATTAGCATTTTGTGCTAATATTTGATGCTTTACACAAGAGAACATGACTCATGATGTGATATTAGTTTTTTTTTTTTGTTGTAAAAATATATTTTAGTTTACTTTTTATTTACATTTCAGTTTTAGGATAAACCTGAAAGAGTTTTGGGCAATGTTTTTTTTCTTTTTTTTGTGGTGGAGTGGTTATGGTGTAGTTTGAAAAAAATGTGTTTTTACCACAGAAACAGGGACCAAGTAGAAGCATCTGTTTTGATCTGTTCAGCCATGTTTTTCCTTTGTTGGTCTCTGAAAATACTCTGTGGTTTGCATTGTATTTGTTCCACACACATTGTTGTTTCCAGATGTGTAAAAAGCATCAATTTTTTAAGCCATCATATTAGAGAACCAAGCAGTTAGAGCCTTGATCCAGCATGATAAATCTGATCAGGGAGGATGTAAGAGGAGCATATATCCTTTATTTATTTCCTGTATACTTATAAGGGGAGTATTGTGATCATTTCCAGCTCCATAATTTTATATTTGGAATTTAATAGAGTTGTGTTGCATGATTCAGATTCCAAAATAATCCTTACGTATTTTATAACAACCCTTGATACAGCACCTGAGTTCATCCACTGTCTGAACTCAGCTATTTTGGCTCCGCCTCCTTTGAAGCCACCCTCTCTTTAATTCATCTTTCCTCTGATTGGCTGTCCACCTCAAACAAAGAATTTGAATAGCATCCTGTTCAATGTGTACCTGAGGTGACCATACTAAGACTATCTGCTGCTATCTTTTGACATCATGCAGATCCAAAGTTATGTCCACATGTATATGAGTATTTTAGTAAACTTAACTTTCTCTGTGTGGCAGTTTGAATCACTGAAAACAGCTTTTGAAAAATACCTTTGAGGGTGGAAATTTTTGAAATCTATATATCTGCATTTATGTGTAGACAAGGAAAATTTAGGTTTTTCTCTCGCAGCATGAAAACCGTGCACCTTTATCTCTCCCTCTCTTTTTTTATTTCAGACTGTTTGCCATGTTATTGTTTGTGTGCTTTTGATTGGCCAACATTTTGTCATGGTTGGGTTATATCACCATCTGTTGCTTTAGCATGCAATTGACAGTGTCTAAGATTCTTTTTGCATTTAAATGTGGATAGAGATATTTTTGAAAATCAGCTTGGATTAAAAAAAAAGTACCTGTGTATGTGTGGCTGTAGCCCAAAAGTGGAAAAAATGTTGGAAACTGGGTGGTAAGAGCACTCTAAGCCTTCCCAGCAATTTCCCACCAAGGTCAGACCGTCCAATGCTCAGAGAGGTTGCAAAGGACCAACGAGCTACATCCCAGACTCTAAAGGTTTAAGTTAACATCTTAAAAATTCAAATTCATGACATTAAAAACAGAAAAAGACTGAGCAAGTATGACTTTTTTGGAAGAGTTGCCAGAGAAAGCCACTTCTTTCTAAAAAGAACAAAGCAGCACAGCTTAGGTTTGCAAAACTGCATCTGAATAAGACTTCTGGGACCCTCATTTACTGATATGTGCATGGAAACATTCGTTTACTGCACAAAGAATGAGAAAAATCACTGTCAGATTTATGACAGGTGCACACTGACCAATTTTTCTTACCACCATGCACATGTTAATAAATCAGCCTCGTTCTAAATCATCTGCTTCAGGGGGTGAAACATAACTCGGGTGCTGAATATTGTTTAGCCTGAGCTAGTCACTGTGGATCAAAGTTGATATGAAAAAGACAAACTACAGGAAAAAGAAGAAATTAGGTGGAGGACATGGAGCACATGATCTGTCAAACCCAGATAAGAAACGCGCGGCAATAAAAACAAACAAACAAAGCAAAAATACCCCTCAAAATTCTCCATCATCTGTGGTATAGTGTCAGAAAAGAGAATATTAGAAGATAAGTTATGACATCAGACAATGATTGAAGTTATGTTTACATATATTTTATTTTTAGGGTTTTTTTAAAAATTTATTTAATTGTAATTCTGAGTATTTGGGGCCTGACGGTCAACTGTAAATGATGACCAACAGTCAATCTGAAAATTAATAATAATAATATCAAGTTGCAGTGGTGTAGTAGAAGTAGTAGTACTAATTTTAAAGACCTATGTCATGCCCTCATTTGTTCATGCACACAGTCTGAAGGACTTCTAATTTTGTAAAATACAAACCTATGAAAACATTGATAAATCTGTGAAATGTTGTTGTGAGTACAGACTGTTAGACACATGAGAACAAAGTGGACAAGTTTGGCCATAATGCACAGCTCCACGCTTGGAGAAAACCAGACACAGCATATTAGCACATACACCTCAAACCATCAATCAACTCTGTGGAGGGGTGATGTGTTTTGTTTTGTTATTCTGTTATTGTGTGCTTATTCTAGTCTCAAATGTGACACCATTTTTCCGGCAAAGCAA
Source organism: Oreochromis niloticus (assembly GCF_001858045.2). Lineage (NCBI taxonomy): Eukaryota > Metazoa > Chordata > Actinopteri > Cichliformes > Cichlidae > Oreochromis > Oreochromis niloticus. The sequence goes on along the minus strand of NC_031971.2, from coordinate 31,051,954 downwards.
GCTAGGTTGACCGATGAGAAAGTGATCTCATTCACACCAGCAAATCTAAAACAGAAGGTTCAAGGTGTTGCAACGGCCCAGTCAAAGTCCATATTTAAACCAGATTGAATTACTGTAGCTGGAACTCGAGAGCTGTGCACAAATACACGCCAGCAAACCTCAATGAACCGAAGCAACCGTTGTAAAGAAGAGTGGGCTAAAAAATCCTCCACAACAATGTGACAAAGTCTCGGAAGACAATTACTGGAAGTTATTGCTGGAAAAGGTGCTTCTACAAGCTACTGATTCATGGGATGTACTTAGTTTTTCCCAGAACTACATAGAGGCATATCATTGTATTATAAGAATCTACCAGTGCTTCACTACAGAAGATAACGAACCTGAGAGCCTGAATGTCATCACTATATGAAGCTATCACTGGTTCATTCCTCATTTCTTCCCTTAGGTTCGTTTCCCATCTCACTTCAGTTCAGACCTGAAAGACCTCCTAAGGAACCTGTTACAGGTGAGAGCAAATACCGCAGGCATTCAGGCATTTAGGTTACATTTATTTTTCTTTAACGTGACAGTGAGAAAAATATGTTTGTGTTATTTTAAGGTGGATCTCACAAAACGTTATGGAAACCTCAAAAATGGGGTCAATGATATCAAGGGACACAAGTGGTTTGCAACAACTGACTGGATTGCCATTTACCAGAAAAAGGTATGTTTTGGTGAATGTACTGTGTGGCATGTGAGACTTTTTCTTCCCTTTAGTTTGTTTTATAATGGTTTCTTTTATGTGACTTTAGGTGGAAGCTCCCTTCATCCCCAAGTTCAAAGGACCAGGCGACACCAGCAACTTCGATGACTACGAGGAGGAGGAGATTCGCGTCTCCTTCACTGAGAAATGTGCCAAGGAGTTTGCTGAGTTCTAGAGTTAGAGAGCAAGAGAGGAAGAAAGAAGGAAATAGGGAGAGTCAAAGGTAGGCTGGTCAAGTGGGAGACGTAAGGAGAAAGTACTGTCTCCTGTCCAATCACAAGCACCAGCTACAAAGAGGAAAAATCGGATAGAGAAGGGAAAAAGAGCAAGGAGACTGATAACCAGCAGTGTTGCCTTTTCTGTTGTGTTTTTGTTGTGTTTTATTTATTATTCTGTCTTATTTATGGATCCCTTTATAATGAAGGTGTGCTTCATGGGTGTTGAGAATCCAACTAATTTGGAGTTGCCTCTACACATTTTCACCCGAGATCTTCCCTTTTCCTTTTTTTTAATCCATCTTTTAGTCATATTCGCACCGCAGCAAAGAGAAATCAGTCTGTCTGTGCTGATCTAGTCCAGTCTCTTAGTCATTACATGAAGACTAATGAGTTTTGTGCAAGTTTAGGTCTCAGTCTGGACAAAAGTTTCTTAAATTTTAACCAACAACTGGCTAACATGCTCTTTGTTTTTTTTAAGCAGGAAGGGCATGTAAGTAGCAGGTTTAATAAATCTTGCACACATATGTACTTTCACCTCAGATGACTTTACATTTTGCAGTTTTATCTCAATTTTTCCTTCAGAATTTAAACTTTTACCCTTTCATATCATAGACACACGACATAACTTAAGGCTTGATGGGCCAACAAAAAAACAAAAAAATGGATACATTGTGTGTGCAAAATAAATTTCAGCGAGAGACAGATGATGTTTTAAGGGAAAAAAAGTCAGTTACGTTTACTGTGTAACTATCCATCTACCGTTCTTATCATTGTTAGAATTAGTGCATATCTACGGTACTCCATTTTAAATGTTATTAGATACTAGTGGCTCCAATGATATCATGTCACGCTAACAAACAAGGAAATATGAGTAAAGGGATGGAATTAACTCAGTTTTTAAGGGCGTTTTAAAGAAACACCGTAACGTAATGGTATCTCAGGTTTGAACATATCACTTAATAGACATTTTATTAACATACAGCGTTAGGATCGGCAGGTAAATCTGTGATATGGATTTGGGAATTTAAAGTTCTGGTTCAAATTAAAAGTAACAAAAGGGAATATTCAGACTTTTGGTTAGCGTCTTCCACAGTTTGCCCTTCCAGAAGATTTGATTTTACTAACTGACTCAACAACTTTGTTTTCATGAAAGCACTTCCTGTCTCGGCTCAGAGTTTACTTAATGGTCACAGTGATTCTGCTTACTGAATCAAGCCTTTGGCCCTTGATTACTCCAACTGAAAGAGACCGCTTGAGGCAAACTACCTCGAACTGCTTCCGGCTGGTGGCCTTCAGAGCATTTTGACCAGTCACTGATGGCAGTTTGGATAGTGCGCTTTTATGGTCTTCAATGGAAATATGTATTCATGTTCACCTCATCTTATTACCCATCCCTTTCTTCTTATCACTTGTAAAGTAGGACCACACTCCATGTGACAGTCTTATATGTGACAGCAGCTCTGTTACTGTTTATGTGTTTTAAACATGCACAGTTTTTTTGTTTCGTTTTGTTTTTTGTGTGTTGGTGATGATGTAAAGATGACTGGCACTCCATTTAACAAGTTAGTGAAAGCTAGAGCGCCTGGCGGTGAATCGAGCTAATACCGAGAAGAGAGAAAAATAATCATAGCGCACGGTATACAACCTGCTGATTTGAAGAATACAACAAATAGCACTTTTGGTATTCAGTGTCTCCTTGGCTCCTGAGCTATGGTGACAGAATATTTCAACAATGGCCAGAGAGGGTCGTTACTGTAGGATTTGTTCATTCACAATTTATGAGATAAAACAAAGTGACACTGATGTTGGTTTCAGACATCAAAATGCCTTCTTTATTGCTGTAATTTAATGTGCCACAATAATGATGATTTCCTAATTTGATTAATACAGGCGCCTTGGTTTTTCTCCCATCGTTATAAACTGGATAATATAAATTCACATACCTCCCTCGAGTCTGAAACAGTTCAGTTACCAAAAAATATATATATAGCAAGCATTTTCTCCAGGATACACATTTGTTATGTGTAATGGTTTGTGTCTATCATTTGTAATATGGAATAATACTCAAAATAACCCTAGAAATTAAAGGGTTAAAGCCCCCCCCCCCCCCCCCCCCTTTGGCCCCCACGGCTAATTGTCCACTTGCCATATTTACTTATCAACACTCTTTTCCCACTCTGTGCATGACCCCAGGTTTTCAGTGTGGTAATTTGTTTTAAAAAAAAAGATCAATTTGAGAATGTGCATCACAGAAGCACAGCGTCAGCTGAAGGTCTTAAAGGACCACTCCGGTGATTCAGCTTTACTGTTTATTAAACTTGCATCAGAGGCTACGTTATCTTATTAGTGCCTTGCATGGGTCAAGCTCCAAAAAACAAAGTCCTACATCTCCCACATCCTTTGAATTCTGCATAAATGTACAGTTTGTAATGCAGGCTGTTTGTGACTCTGCAAGGCCTGTCAGGAGTACACGGGTGATGTGGTGTATTTAATTTCCTTTTATTAGTTTATTTAACAGAGAGAAAGAGAGATCAACGGAAACAGGAGGCACCATTTCAGAATAAATGGAGTAGGACAATAATGCTGGGTCACTTTTAAGGCTACTGGATATTGTGCTTGTGTGTGGCATAGTCCCAAAAGTAAAGTTAAATGATCCACAAACCAACTGCCACAGTAAGCCTGGGGCTTCACAGAGAAATTAGTCACTTACAAGGCAACTAACATGGATCCGACATGTCTCTCCTGTATTAATGTTTCCCCTTCTTTCTCACTGAGGCAGATTAACCAGCTGAAAAACTCCAGATTTTATCAATGAATCTGACGCCAAAATCATACAGGCAGATAAATGGTGGCAAGAGCTGCAAGCTGTAAGCCTAGTTGTAGTCATCAGCTGGCTTATTGGTTAATTTAAAAACCATTATTATTATTATTAAACTGTTTACATCACTTGTTGAGGTTTCACATTCGCTGTATTTCCTCCATGTCAGGTTTAATGTTGAATATATCATCATGGACAAAATGTTTGAAGTTATAATACAATATTATTATGTGTCTCCTCGATGTTTTTGCAGTGATACAACTTCCTCTCCATGCAGGCACAATGCTGGTACATACTGTCGCACTTTTTAGGGAAATGAGACCCCAATATAAACCATATTAACCCCCGCCACAGACATACTACACACACACACACACATACACACACTGCAAAGGGAAGCGTCTAAAGTCACGGAAACGGTGACATAAAAACACGAAGTGTAATATTTTGCAACATGAGTATCATTCCAATAAAGTTTTACTTGTAAAATTCTCCTGAACTCCCGCGTTCTCATTTGGGTGTGGAGCTATTTGAAAGTTGCACGTTTGCCGAAAAGTGAGCGGATGCTGAGGTATTTAAAGTGTTCTCGGTGGGAGGTTGGCGTAGCCTTGATGTGACATCCATCACTCCCGCCTGATGCGGGGTGAAGCCGTCATCCACCCATCTGTTGACCGCGCGGCTCACTCTCATTCGCCATAACGCTCAAAAATACAACACGCAAATACCCGGCGTGTCCTCGACGGAGGCTGCATGCGTGTTTCTTTGTGCTGAAATCGACTGTGCTGCTGTAAACCGTAGGCTGATCAGAATAAGACTGCGAACAAAGAACGTGGCTCTGAGCCACGCGAACGCGAGTCAATTCCACCTTAAATGCAATTTGCGTCTCTGGCGGCAGAGACCATAGGCGCCATCTTCGGTCCACCTTAAGCGCACAATGTGGCAAACGAACGCAAGCGTACCAGCCAGGCTTCCGTCCTCATTCTCCAGCCGGGGATCGCACTTTGGCTTCCCAGCTTTGACACAGCGTCACTTGTGAAACAACAGAGAAGGAAAAAAAGACGCACTCGGGCCAAACCCCATCCGCACCAGCAGGAGAAGATGTCCGAGCCAAACAAGTACCGAGAGTGGATCCTGGAAACAATCGACTCTCTCCGCTCGAGAAAAGCCCGTCCGGATCTGGAGAGGATCTGTCGAATGGTCCGGAGACGACACGGGTCAGACCCGGACCGAACCAGGACAGAACTGGAAAAACTGATTCAAGAGCAGACGGTGCTCAAAGTTAGCTACAAGGGGTCCATATCGTACCGAAACGCAGCGAAGGTGCAGAGGAAAAGCAGAAAGAAGAGTGAGTTTACGGCCGCTGGCAGCAGCAGCAGCAGCGCGGAGGCAGCGAGGGAGCGGACCAAACACGATCATCTGAACAACAACGGCGACAGTGCGCACAGCTTCACGGACCAGGAGGAGGCAGAGGAGGACTCGGAGCCCAGCCCAGATCTACACACTCAAACATCAGGCAGCACCACCGGCAAAAAGCTCAAGCCTGCCTCCAGCCCGAGTAGCGGAAACGGGTGCCTCAGTTGTGGCGCAACAACGGGCTGTGCTGTCGGGAGCGGCTGTAAAGAGGAGAAAGCGAGTGCACCGAGAGACAAGGGATTAGGACAGCAGGCGGCGGGGGACTGCCCGTCGCCCGGTTTCGGCCACAGGACAGGCGCACACAGCGGGGCTGACGGCAGCAGGACGGCTCAGAGCAAAGCCGATGCAGTTAGCGCAGAAAAGGAGTGTGCTGTGTCCCGGGCTGACACGCAGAGCAAAACTTGCCCTGGGAGCGTCAGCAGTCTCCATCAGAATCAAAGGCAGAAGCAGTCTGTGCCCCTCAAGCCCAAACTTCGAGTCGGAGGAGGGAGCACCAAAACAACGGGGAACCACGCCAACTCGGACCTGGGCGACAGATTAGTCGCTTCTGTTCGCAGCCTGTCCGAGAAGAGCCTCCGAGGGGGCTCAGCCGCCGTGACCAGAGGCCACATGAAGCCGCTTGGGCTGAAGGAGATCCTGGGCTATCTGAGCAGCCAGGAACGACTGTCGGAGGAAAAGCTGACCCGAGGCAAAGTCAAAGTGGTCATGGAGAGAGAGGTGGCGAGGGGCAGGCTGCGCAGGACCCGCTGCGGGAACATTACTCTCCCTCTGAGAGGGGTGGTGGTAGAGGAACCGATGCCGAAGAATGCGTCCGCTGACAGACTTGCAAAGAGCGCACTGCAGGACAAACACGCTGTGAAAAAGGTGGGCAACGCTAACTTAATATTTTCGACACGTCTGGACTGTGCGGGGCTCAGCGAGCAGCTTTGGCTCGATGGATTGCCGATAAATTAATGATCGCGGGTTGAAACAGCACGCACAGCATTAGGACGCGCTTCCGTCGCCCGGCGTGTGCTTCTTTTTTTCTTCTTCTTCTTCTCGTCAAACCTCAATGTTTCAAAAAGTGTTTGAGGGGATTTGAGGAAATGCGTTATTGTCTCGGCTGCTTGTCAGCGGGATGCGACCGTGCCTGTGTTGCGTTTGTCCTCTGTAGCCTCGCCAAATGCGTGTCTCTGTCTGTGTGTGTGTGTGTGTAGCTCGGCTTCCTGCACAAAAGGTGCGGGTTACAGAGAGGAGCAGACAGCTCCGGAGCGGCTTTCCCCGGCTCCCAGGGCGAGAGCGCGCACCAAAGAGCGTCTGTGCGCGGCGCGAGCACGAGCACCTTCGGATTTCGTTTCCACTTCGCTGTTTTCGGGTCAATAACATCTGATTTCGTTCCCATAAACTTTAGCCGTGCACACCGGAGCGCGGAGTGTCTGGGCCTGCCGCGCAGTAGGCGGTGTCTGTCTAAACTTGAGACGTGCCGCTGCCGCGCTCCTGTGAGCGCTGCTCTGTCGCGCAGGCCGACGGAGGACTCAGCCTCATCAGCCGGACATCGTGTTTACTCATATAATAAAAGCGCCATTCTAACGTTTTTATTATAGCCTTCCCGTTCGTGTCCTACCACCCCTCCCGTTTCTTGCTTCATTAAGTCCTTTGTGTCATTTCTGACAGCGCACTCTCCTCCCTCTCTCTCTCCCCCTTGTGTGTGCGTGCAAACTTGGCTATAGTAGGCGGCTATCGTTATCTCTGATGTCTTTCTCCAAGTGGGGGGTGTTTATGAGCAGCACTGTCTGCCCCGGAGAAGCTCAGCAGACCTCATATGCTCTTAAAACCCTCAAAACTCAGGGAGCGATTAACTTAGCTTTAAACTCATCTCGAAAAGCAGTGCACCCCCCCCCATTTTTTTTTATTGCGTTTCTTCTGATACAACTTTATGTGTGCTTGCAGCCGCCGTCACCCTCTCTCCAGGAGAATGAGCCGATGGAAACAGCCAGTGAAGAAGAGGAACGGGAAGACAAGGAGGAAGAAGAGGAGGAGGATGATACTCGGAGTTCTGAGGAGGAGGGAGGACTATCCCCGGTAGCCATGACAACCGAACCAGTGCTCATTGAGAAAATCAGAGAAGATGCTGAGATCCAGAAAGCATCAAAGCAGGAGAGCCCCCAGCAGGAGCAGCAGGAGGGAGGCAAAGGTGTGTGCACTGAATGGCTGTGTGTACTCAGAGGCAGCCTCATTAAAGGACTAGTAATATTCTCACGGTTGTATTAAATAGCTCTTTACTGAGCACTGCTGCTGCTTCTTAAAACTTTCGAGTGGTTACTTGGGTTTTTTTTCAAACAGAGTTCCAACTTTAAATTGGACTTTTTTAAGTTTTTAATTTCGCTTCAACAACAAGTTAAAACTCCAGACTAATACTAATAATTAATAACTAATACTAATAATTATTTAATACTTGAATAATTTTTCCTTTCTTTATGTTTTGCTATGAAAATGGGAATGTGGGCAGCAACTTATTGAACTTTGCAGACATATATGGAAATAGAGTTTGTACAATTCTGAGGCATTTCAAAGTCAATATTTGGCTTGAACACCTTTGTTCTTCAGCACAGACTGAACTTGCTTAGGTAAGCATTTCTGTTATTTTTTAAGTAGTCTTCAGGAATTGTTATCCAGGCTTCCTGAAGGACATTTCAAAGCTCTTCTTCCTTTTTGCTCAGGTCTCTGGCAAGATGATCTCACTGTGCCTCAGTAATGTTGATGTCTGTATTTGGACCTGTTGCTACTGATTTTCAGTTCAGTTCTTATGTAATTTGCCATGCATCAGCCCTTTCCCTGTTTTTCTTTCTTAAGAATGGCTTCTTGACAACCACCCTTCCACTGACACCATTTCTTATGAGGTTTCACTGCGTCAGTCCGTACACATTTTCTTTAATAACACAAAGAAATTGTGTTATCTTTGACACATTTTGTGAAGTCAGTTAAAGGATTGGGAACACATTATGTATTTTTGCTACTGGGTGCTGGTAATAAAGCGCCTACACATACAATTGTTAGGTAACTTAAAAAAACAAAACAGTAGTCCTCTGTGAATGGCCAGTTACCAGGACTGGACAGAAAATGAATGAAAAAGCAACCAATGTCCAAAAGAACCTTCAAAATACCTTCCTGGACTCAAGAGCACTTTAATAAATCAGAAGAAAGTCTGGCTCCTTGGAAGTAAACTATAAAGAAATGAGTAGTAGCTCAAGACTTTTTGACAGTACTGTACACAGTAAATTACATAAATAGTTGCTCCTATGCTACCATTAAAGTATTTTCAGATATAGAATTTCCTTTCTTCAGTCTTTTTACCTTGCTTTGACTTTTTTTTTTTTTCCAGGTTTACCGGTGCTTGATTTCCTCCCCGACACACCGGTTCAGGGAGCCTCGCAGTCACAGAGTAATGGTCCAGTCATGGAAGAGAGAGCTGGTTCCCTTGATCAGATACCAATGGAGGTGCAAGTGAGTGTAAGTACATGTGTCATCCACTTAGTTTTTGTTTTGTTTGTTTTTTTTCAACCATTCAAAATGGTTTGACTGATAGTACACAAGTATTATAAGTACGCTGGAGAATTAAATGTGAAAGTATTCCTTGTGTAGTAATGCTCTTTTCCTAGAGGAGTGGTCATTAGTGAAAATCCTAAATTACAAGTTAAATGTTTGCAAAAAAAACCCCAAAAGATGTGAATTTGGACTATTCTAACCATGAATTGACTTCTACCTTTATCCTCCATGATGCTGCCTATATGATGTCAACAACTCAGTGTCTGTATCTGCCAAAACTTTCTCAGACTTTTCAGTTTTCCTGGTCAGGAACTCGTTTTTCCGATTATTTCAAAAGTGTCTAACTGCCAACTAACTTAAATATCTAATCAGCCAATCACATGGCAGCAGCTCAGTGCATATCGACCTGTGAACATAATCATGACAACCTGCTGAAGTTCAAACTGAGCTTCAGAATGAGGAAGAAAGTTGATTTAAGTGACTTAGCATGGTTGTTGGTACCAGACAGGCTGGTCTGAGTATTTCAGAAACTGCTGATCTGCTGCAACTTTCCTACATAATCAGCTATAGGATTAACAGAGAATGGTCCGAAAAAGAGAAAATATTCAGTGAGCAACAGTTCTCTGGGTAAAAATGCCTTGCTGATGCCAGAGGTGAGAAAATGCTATCCCTTTATGATAAGAGCATACCCACCTTCTGAGGATAACGTGCCATATCACAAAGGTCAAATCATCCGAAACTGGGGGGTATTTTCAACATGACAATGACTTCAATTCATCGACATCTTTCACATATTTGATCTTTTCTCAATTTCCTTAAAAGCGTGTTTTCAGCATCTCTTCAGAAGGAAGGAGGAATCATCTGAAGGCAGAATCAGAGTTCTGTACTCACTTGACTGATCTGAGGTTGTTGAGGAAATTTCCATATGTTAGTCTGTTTAAATATACAAGCCAATTATTTTTTATCAGAGTAAGGAAAGCTACTATTACACCTAGTACAAATATCAGTAGAAACCTTGAAATAAAAATAAAAAACACTCACAATATACTTATAATAATAAAGAAATCAAAACAGGAAATCCCAAAGTCAGCCTAATCAAAAATAATCAAAAACTCAGAGCACGAGAATGGAAACAAACATTTAAACCCAAAAACTCAAAATCCTGCAACCAATTACAGAAAATCCATCTCATGCATTTGCCCTGTTTAACCAATTGAACCAAGTTTAGCACATAGTTAGATCAGTTCAAGCAATATTCAGCTGCTCTTAATGTTTATGTCCCGGTATTAAGCAATAAATCTGAGAGCAAACTTTCAGCAAACTCAATAATGTGCAATACTTGTTAACTCATCAAAAAACTGTCTCAAATAAATATCCATCCATCCATCCATCCATCCATCCATCCATCCTCTTCTGCTTATCTAATTCAGGGATACTAACAACTATAAAAATAATAATTAAACATATTAAAGATTTCACATTATATTTTCTTCTGCACTGCTTTTAGAAGTTATTATTTAAATGGTTTTGTAGGTCTTATAGGTCTAACTGTCACAATGTAACTACAATTCGTGATTGTGAAATTACAAAACTTGGATAAAAATGTAAAAAATTAAACCTGATTTTAAGATAACCTCCTTGGGCAGTCTTTCACCACTTCCAACATTCTTGTAGATCATTCCAAGAAAGTTTTGTTACCTTTAGTACTTGTGCCAGCGACACATGCTGGATTTCCAAAAACAAAATTCCACTGAGCCAAATCTGATGAGTAGATTTAAAATAAATCTCAGGTACACAATGGCATGTTCCAAGAATCATCTTATTTTCCATTACTGTTCTCCATCAAACATGTCAGGGCATTATAGTCTGTGTTAACTGAAGTTGTCGCTGTTAGTGTTAAAAAAGCAGCAAACATGCCTCTAGTTGGGTTCCTGATGTGATGAGTCACTTTATGGTTGCAAAGTGTGGCCTCTTTAGCTAAAACCGCTGTTTGGTCACTGGGTTACAATCAGAGAACCAGCTCTGAATGGGAGTGATTATCCTTGAAATGATGGCTGGGTCCATTTTTGACACAGAAGTCAGTGTTTTGCTCTCTGCAACAGCAAAATCTCAAAAGTGCAAGTTCTCCCTTTCACTGGAAAACCAAATATTACGTTATGATTAATGTTGAATGCCCACGCTTTGTCACACTTTAGATAATTATACAATCAGGAAATGTCTTACACTTTACCACAGGATATGCCCAATATGTGATTAAGAGCCTGATGCTGATTAACGGGTTATTAAGGAGGAACAAAATGTTAAAAAGCGTGCAAGTACAGAGTGAGCTAGACTGACATCTCTCTGACCCTTTCATTAGTTCTGTTGTTCTGATTTGGGTGGGGGAGTTATACCTTTACCACTTTTATTAACTTATGCAAAATAGTGCTTTTAAATGTGTATTCCTGGTAAGAGTTCTGAATGCCAGAAAAGAAGCCTCTAGCAACACTGAATTTTTCAAGAGGTTCAAATAAATTATAAGAAAATGTAGCAGGCAGATTATTCTTGTTTAGTAATTATTTTTTTAACTATGGTCCACACTGATCTAGAAAATGTAATCAGAGTAAACAGCAGTTTATCACACACTCTTAACATTTCACCAGCAACATACCCAAACACTGAAGCCGTGGGCATGCTGAGCATTAGTAGTAGTTTTTATATGAAAATGATTAAAAGAGATAATAAGTACCTGATAAAGGACGTTATCAGGTATCAGTGGTATATATGGTACATGAATGTTGATATACACTGCTTCAAAATGTGTTAGACCACCACCCAGTGTAAGGTTTATTAAAGGTATTTGTAACTATCAAAATCCTGTTTTTTCATGTTTCTATAACTGTTTAATCCACCACTGTGTGCATGCTCTTTAACTGAAATATTTTTTGTGATAAACTATAATTATTGTTGTTATCCACAAATTTTCAAATTTAATGTTTTACAAAAGCAAAAAAAAAAAATGAAAGTAAATTATAATTTTTAAATTAAAGATGCCAAATTACAGCTATTTACTTGCATTCCTGAACAGAAAAATTAGTTAATCAATTCCAGCGTGGCGCTCAAATTTGATTTGCACAATAAATAAGTACATATGTATGTATATATATATATATATATATATATATATATATATATATATATATATGCCCATAGCATATAGCCACTTTAACTTTTTTTGAATATATACCATGCAATGCTCAACCTAGCACTTATTATCCAAGAACTTCTTATGTATTGTGTAATGACAATGTCAACAGAGGAGTGATTTCAAATGCAGTTACAGAGTTTTGTTAGTTAAAGTAATGAGAGGTTCAGATGCTACTGGTTAGTATATGGAGGCATCCATTTATCTCCAGGAGGCTTTTCTATGCTTTCAAAAGTCGGGCAGAAAAATCCTATTACAGAAGCTGTCTAAGGCAGACTTCAGTTCTCCACCAGGGTGACTCATCAGCTTTGTCAAACTTGGCCCCCCCACCAGTCCACTTCATACCTTTGCACATCATCATTTTTACTCCCACAGCAGATGGTCTCAATGTCCCACTGTGGTTTTGTCATGATGCATCTTCATGCTGCTAGCTCCTCTTGTCCTTCATTTTAGGCGGAGGTCATATGACTCTCTCTGTATTGCTCTGCCACTCCCTCTTTGCATTTAATTTGACCCCCCTCTTTCTTTCCTCTCTATACACAGAATCAGACACAGCATGATGGAATAAACCACAGCTCCTCAGACTTTAACGGTGAGTTTCGTTTCATTGATAATCTCAAACTGAGTGCATGTTCGGGTTTCACGACAAGGAATCATACTTGCCTCCTTCGTAGATTTGGAGTGTAAGACAGAGGTCGGTGTGTCGTCCTGCCTGCTAACACCCACAGCCTCCCCAAGAGACTCCAGCCGATCTGAAGAACGAGGGATAACCGTTAGCAGTGGAGTGTGAGTACAGCAGAGATGTTGCAGATACTGATGCATGCATTCACACAAGTGTTAGAAAACTATGAACAAAAGTCAACAGCTTCTTTGTGTGAAATTCTAACGATACATACCAATATATATGTTAAAAATATCAATTTGGTGCTGATACAGATTTTATTTCTGCTTTGTTTTTTGTGTGTTTGCTCCCTTTTTAACGCTTGCTTTTATGCTAGCAAACCAAAGAATTCCACAAACTCTTTAAAGTTTTTCAGATGTTCATCAAACTATCTTTCAACGCAAACATTTTCTCTCTTTCCCGAGTTTTCCTGCCCACTCTCTGCACTATCCTGCCAGCTAAAAAAAAAAAACAGACTGAAACTAAAACCCACACACTCACATTTACACCTCCCATTATTCTCTTTACGGGGTCTGTCTTGTCTTGCAGTTTCTTGAAATACCTTGGAGTGATGCGTTGTCCTTCTCTGTATGCTGTCATTTTCTTCAAAACAGTAATAATTTGAAAAAACAGGACTGAAACTAATCAAATTGAAACATTTTCAAACAAGAAAACTATTCCTAAAACTAAAAACCGTTTAGATTAAAAAATATGAATTACAAAACTTTAATAACTCTGCAACAGATTTCTCACTGCAGTCCTGCACAGACCAGTGTGCATTGTAACATTTGACTGATTAAAATTAAATAAATAAAATTGAGTTTATTTCATATTTTGATCAAGTTTAGATAGATAGACATTAACACATATTTTTTTCTTGGTGATGCTCTGCTGAGCCAATTCTGCCGGATGATTTACTTCTTGTTTGTTTTGGAGGCTTTTTTTTCAGATAAGGTCATGTGATGAAGAAAGTACGCCCTGATTCTATTACGGGTTTAAAATATCAGGATACCTTAAAAAAGACACCTGGTCTTTAGCAGGTTCTAAAATTAGAACATCAGATGAGCTACAAAACATGACATATTATACCGTGTTTTTATTTATATCATTTATAACTAAATACAGAAGCAGTGTGTGAAAAACTAAGTAAACATTGATAGGAATTAACAGGGTAATAAGCAGCCAAATGCACTTGATTAACTAATCATCAACAAGCGTAACTACCTCTTTAAAAGCAGGTTTTTAGCAGTTTGCTGGTCTGGAGCATTCAGGTGTGTGTTAACACAGTGCAAAAGAATAAACACAGCAGCAATGATCTTGGTGAAGCAATTGCTGCTGCCCATCAATACAGGGAGGGTTATAAGACCATTTCCAAACTTTTTAAAGTCCATCATTCTGCACTGAGAAGGATTATTCACAAGTTGAAAACATTCAAGACAGCTGTCCATCTTCCAAGCAGTAGTTATTTTTTGTTTCTGCTGTTTCTTGTTGTGTACATATTAATTATTAATGCTATTTGCAGTACACTTTTGTACAATCTTAGTTTTATATTTTTAGTTTTCTTTCCTTTTTACTATTCTCTACATAGCATTTTTTGCACTACCTCTCATTATAAGGCCTTCACTATGGGCCTCTGGTACCTTTCCTTTGAAAATGTTGTTTTTATTGTGTAATATACTATGTTTTTTTTATTTTTCTTGCTGCTGTAACACAGCAATTTCCTTTGCAGGATCAATAAAGTATCTATTTGTCTGTCTGTGTAGACATACCAGTAAATTCCTTCCAAGGTCAGACCCTTCAATGCTTAGAGAAATTGCAAAAAACCCCAAGAACTCGGTCTCACATTTTACAGGTCTCAGGCAGCATGTTTAATGTTAAATTCATTACAAGTCAATTAGAACAAGACTGACATGCGTGGATTGTTTGGAAGGGTTGTCAGCAGAAAACTTCTTCTTGCTAAAAGAGAACATGGCAGCGCAACTTAGGTTTGCAAAGTTGCATCTGGAAAAAAGATGAATCTAAGCTGGAGATGTTTGGCCATAATGCTCAGTGTCACATTTAGAAAAAACCAAACAGCGTATGAACACAAACACCTCAGACCAGCTGTCAGTACGGTGGTCGAGGGGTTATGAATTAGGCTTGGTTTGCAGCCACAGGACCTGGGCATCTGTCAGTCATTGAGTTGAGCACAAACTCCTCTGTATACCAAAGTATTCTAGAGTGAAATGTGAGACTGTCTGTTCGACAGATAAGGTTGTCCCAAATTGGATCTTGCAACAGGACAATGATCAATGAGAACAGCAGCAAATCTACAACAAAATGGCTAAAAACAGAAAATAATCAAGGTGTTCCAATTGCCCATGGAAAGTCTAGACCTCAACCTGATTGAAACACTGTGGTGGGACCTTAAGAGAGCTGTGCATAAACAAATCCCCTCATTGAACTGAAGCAACGTTGTAAAGAAGAGTTGGCCAAAATTCTTTGACAGTGATGTGAGAGACTAGTAAACCCACAGAGTAAACCATTACAGTGAGTTATTGCTGGCAGAGTTGGTTCTACAAGGTGGCATTTATTATAATATATAAAACCCTGAAAGGACAGTGTACTTTCATTTTCACATGATTTTACATGTGAAGAACATCCGACATTTGTTTAGTGTCATATTTGATATTTGCCCATATTTGATGGACTCTTTTCAGCTAATATGGACGTGACCACCCATAAATTAAAACTAAACAATTGTACTTAATCTGTGAGATCTCAGGTTCAATCTGCAGACGGGACACAAAAAAGTTATAATATTTTAACAGTTGTGTGAGTTTAATTTCCAACTAATCACCACCAAGCACTTAATCACAGGATATTGTGTAGTGCAATATAAGCTCTTCCCTGATTACATTACACACTTAAAATAAAGTGAGACATATGATTATACCAACTGTGACACAAAAGTAATCACTGAAACACAGGAAGTCAATGCATATTATAATAGAAGGGAATGACTTCTGCAAGGTTAGACAAAGTGATCCAGATCAGCACCAAACTCTAATAGGTTTTTTCTCTGCCCCCACCTCTCCACCAGTTTTATGAAATGAAAAAGCATTGATAGGTTTTCTGCAGTCATGCTATGCACTATAGAATTTACAAACAGGAAAAATAAATCTGGCAGCACTATAACTGTTAAAACTGACTGTTTCAACATCTCCTCCTGCATGTTGTCTGTTTGACCGACTTTTTTATTTTTGCAGGCTCATGAAGTCTGAGGGCGTCAATGGGAGCCCAGTAAACTGGACAGTGTCAGATGTTGTCAGTTATTTCACAGCAGCGGGTTTCCCTGAACAGGCTGCTGCGTTCAGGACCCAGGTAAGGCTGTGATCTTCCTTAGTTGCCACTAGAGTGCACCATACAGAAGCTCAATGGCTTGCACTTCACTTTAAACACTTGTAATCAACATGCACCTGCATGCGCTGTTTTGCTCTCTTCATTAGGAAATCGATGGAAAGTCACTTCTCCTCATGCAGCGTAATGATGTTTTGACTGGCCTGTCAATCAGACTTGGCCCCGCCCTCAAGATCTATGAACGTCATGTAAAGGTTCTGCAGAAAACACACTTTGAGGATGACGACTGCTAACAGCATGAATCAAATACAAGCAGACTGTTATGTTTGTATCTACATATAGCTAACGTAGTATAAAAATGCATGCATGATATACAGTACAATACACTTCACTTTTCATCTCATGTCACACAACACATGCAAACACAGAAACACAGGTACGCACACACCGTTGTTTCTTATCCTCCTGCCTCTTGACATCAGAAATGAGACTGGATTTTCTAGACAACAAGGGTTTTCTATCAGAGCACAAGTGTCGGAGGGAGGAAGTAGAGCAGAGATTTTCAAACAACCATGCAATTTCTCCTTTAAGACAAACAAACAACAATTAAGCACTTTGCAATTGTACTGATTAAACTGTGCAAAATGTTTTTGTTTAAGCTGTCACTTCATGCTGACTTTTATGCACATTTTGAAAGCGGCATGTTTTTTTCTGGGACTTGGGGAAGGGGTCATTTGCATTTTTGGGCTATGATCTGAGAATTTTCTTGTTGGTGTATACCTTTCCTTCTACAAATAGACAGAACATGTTGAAAAGGACAGCAAAGAAATTAGAGGTTGACCGGATTTGAGACATTCCCAAAGCTGAAATAGGCTGATGATGGCTGGCATGATGAACCTTTATATTGTTCTCTATGTTTAAAACAAATTCTGTGCAGGGTTATTGAAATTGCTGGTTAAAGCAATAAACTGACTAAGATGTTTGAGGGGCGTTTGGACCATGTCAGCTTGTCAGCTGGTTGATTTTGTGTAACTTAATATCTCATATGGAAAATGTATTTTTTAAATCTGCTTGGGGCTATGCATCACCACCTCATATGCTGGTTTTACAGAGATACACTTTGATATTTGCTTTACATCAGACTTTACTTCTTTAATAGACACCTAAAATCGCATGTCACACAGAACTGTTTAACTATCTTATGTAGGTCCAATTTTCTAGGAATTATGAGTAAGCTGAGAGCTTTTTTCCTAAACAAACTAAATGGATCGATCTACTGGGAGTGATCCACTCATCAGTGATGACTTACACAAAGAGTGTAATTTTTAAGTGTATTTAAAAGTGTTTAAGTGGAACTTCAGTTATTGCGACATCTTGGACCAGAGTTAAGATGTTGTGATTTCTTGAAGACAGTTCATCCTCAAATCCACTTTAAGGGAACTATTTAGTACTTTATTACTAAAAGAGATATTGCAGCTCAGCTGAGGGGGATAATAGTCACTCTCTTTGTAGTCACATTGATAAGATTAATGGGTGTAGCTCAGTAGAAAGAAATTTGTTCCTAACAGAAACTGCTCACCCAAAAGCAAAGTGATTGGATTTTTTTTTTATGTTATTTTCACTGAGTCACTGCTGAGTTATTCCAAACTAATGTCATTTAGACTCTGGACGCCTCCTCACTGATTTTAGATCAACAAATCAAGACATGATTGAAGTGCAAGCTTTAACAAACAAATTGGAATAACAGCTATTTTTGTACATAGTCCTCAGTTTCCAGAGGCTAAAAAGTAATTGGACAACTGACTGACAGGCACCTTCATGGTGATGCCGTTATCTTCGTTATTTCATGACAAAGTGCAGAACAGATAAAATATTTGTTGCTGATTCCAAATACCAAGCTTACATTTGGTAGTTGTTCGCTGGAATTCGCATTATGAGGTCCAAAGAAAACTGAAATATTAATCAACCACTAATTAAGTATTTCTAAAGTGTACAATCAAGAGACATTTACATGAATGAAAAAAAGGGTTTACAACAAAGCTCAAACTGCTGGTTATACAAGAACAAGAAGGGCAGATTACAGCAGAAAGTATCTAAAGGAGCCTGCACAGTTCTGAAGAAATATTGCAAAGAATAACCAGAATGATGGCGACAGAAACATACCATACCACATCATCCATCAAACATGGTGCAGGCATGTAATGGTATGGACATGTGTGGCTGCCAACACAACTGGCCCTCTAGTGTTTATTAATATTGCGATTGCTGATAGAAGTGGCAGAATTAGTTCTAAAGTGTGCGAGGCATTGATCTCCGCTGAGTTCAGTTTCAGCCAAAAGTTCAAAACTGATCCGAGAACCCTTCAGTTTGAAAATGGATAGTGACTCAAAGCGCAGGGCAAAAGCTGCCCAAGAGTTTCTTGAGGTAAAGAAATGTGATATTCTTCAATGGCTAAGACAGTCACCTGACATGGTTTTAGTTATTAAATATAGAAATGGTGGCAGAAAGACCCACAAAGAGCAACTGAAGGAGCAACAGTAAAGTCCTGGAAGAGCATCTAAAGGAGTAAATGCAGCATTTGATGATGTCAGTTTTCATCAAAAAAACCATCTCCGATTTATTTTGTTTTTTCAGGCTAATGATAGCTTCCTTCACTTGCATCAACACCACTTTGGACCTCACTGAGAATTAAATGCAATCCTTTTAGGGGCTTTTATCAGCTGTATTTATCATGGATTAACAAGGGAACAGACCTCATCTGATCACAATCATACTTTTTAGCCTGCAGTAGGCATTTGGTAATGTCCATTGGTTCTAGACTTCAAGGTTTACAGCAAAAGTATTCAAATTAATCCTTATTTTTAAATTTGTCTTATTCAATTACTTTTGAGCCTCTGAAATTGGGGACTTTGTATAAAAATGTGTGCGAAACGGTTAATGCAATACTTTTGTTAAAACCCTTTGAAGTCTGCACTTGAGTCACATCTTCAATGCTTGATTTAAAATCTTCTGTGGTGGTGTGCAGCTCTGTAACTGTGCTATCGTCCAAATATTTGAGGTTTTAGAGACCAGAGAAAAAAATATTTCAATTTGATTTCTGTATGAACTTCCTCTTTAATATGACGACATACGTCAGATCATCATGAATCAACCACTAGCTTTAAATGTAAAGTCTTTTGTATGGTATTTTCAGCGTACACTCTGAATCGTTGAGAATGATTTAGCTCGATGTATTGAAAACACTTTAGTGCTGTTCAGTCAACACCAATGTAAGATAACAGTGAAACAGGATGCAGCAGCAAAAGGTAGCATGCCTTACATTTAAAAAAAACTTAACTTTGTTAGTTGCTTCTGTTAGCTAGTTACACTTGGCAGTTACTCTTTAATATTTAGTAAATAGATTTTAATTTTGTCATGCGTAACTAGGAAGAGCTTGAAGGGACAGGCAGCTGGTTCAATCTTTTGCCTTCCTGGGTCTATGAAAACACCTGATTGTTACATTTAACAGGGACAGTGCATTTTAATGGACAATGTAAAAAACATAAGATAAAAAAATCCCAAATTTGGGCAAAAAACACTAAAAGTGGTTAACTTACATAACAAAGGCTCAAGTCTTATAGACATGCTTACTTCTTTTGTGCCTATAGATATTACTGATATTCAACATTAAAGAAAAAATACTGCTTTTGTGGCCTATTCAATGTAGAAAGCACCTAAGAAGCATCTAAATATCTCTGTGAAACCAGCTGCAGAGTAAAGTTCAGCTAATTGAACTGAAATCAGCCAATAAGTCACATCTGAACTATTCATAATAATGTCAGTATATATATATATATATATATATATATATATATTAAAACAAACCCATTTGGCTGATTGTTAATTACTAGGATTACATTATTTACTGAGAGATGTTGTGGGTAAAGTTGAGTCGATCAATCAACTAATCTCATACCACCAGCATTTTTTAATGGCTTTTATTGACTGATAACGACAAAAGGCAACCAAATGTGTCCAGTTGTCATATAATTTATTTCCATCTGTCCTGTAACAGCATACATTCCATGTTTATGATACAAAAACTGTAATTTTGTCTCTTTTTCTTATTTTTATTTCTTTTTTTTTCAGCATATCCAAAACATTTCAACGTACACTGATGTGTAAATCAGATTCAATGTTTCTTTGTGCATTTAAACCTCCTCTACCTCTCACTGTCTTTCCAATAACTGTGTTTGAAAGATTATTACCATTAGAAAGAAGAAAGTGTTCGATGTGTTGTTAACATCATTTCCTTCATGTTTGTTAAATCTGTTGGAGGGAACAACTCGAGTCCTGATTCTCACAAGGGGAATGTACAGTATGTTTAAGCCCTTGTAGCTTGTTTCCTTTCATTTGTTTAAACAATTTAGTAATAAAACATTAAAATAAAATTTAAAAAATCCACAGTGAGTGAATGCTCCGTTGATTGCAAGCTGTGGTGGTGTGTTTGTGAGTGTCCTTGAGAGGGTGTGTCTATGTATGTGTGTAGTAAACATAAATACACCAACGGCCGAGAGCAGCCGGAGCACAACAGCAGCTCACTTCAGTCACGGTGACAAGGAGTCGAAGGACAATGCTGTGTTTTAGAAAACAGAGGACTCGTCCAGGAGATAAACCGAACGATATGTCAGTTCTTTTGAAGGGAGAACTTCTTGTGACCCATAAATATTTCACAGCGTTTGAGGCTCGCTCGGCTCTTGCTTGCATTTGTTGGTTAGTAGCAGGAGGAGGAGGAAATATCACACTGTATCTGTTCTGGGACACTCTCCAAGGTAAGTGTGCATGGGAGTGTGTGTGAAAGTGTGTGTATGGGTCCACCCATGTTGGGGTTATAATAAGACAGAGAACTAGATGGACATATTTATACCTCCACTGATAAACAGGCAGGCAGCACCTCCTGTAAACATGCTGCTTTAAGAAAACAGAGGAAAAGAAAAAGGACTCAGACTGCTGGGAAAATATCTGAGCTTCAGAAAGACTAAAACCTGAACAGGGCTGGTCAGATCAGAGGGAAATCTGAGCTCTTCGGTGCTGATTAGAACTACACAAGATCAACTTTTGAATCTACGAGGGCAAACACCTAAAGAAGACAGTGAGGGAGTGAACTCTGAGGGTGAAAAATTGAAGGAAATCTAAAGTGTGACAGGACAAAGAGGAGCAGTCATGCCAGGCTCAGGAGGAGCAGAGTGAGTGAAACAGCTGCGTATGCACACAGTAACTTTGTGTATACATGCGTGTGTGTGTCTGTGTGTGTGTGTGTGCTTAGTCATGCATGTTTCAATATGCAGTAAAATATTTTAAGGAGTAAAGACATTTTATCCAGTATGCATTTTTGTGTCATGAAACTTTGAATAATGAGAAATCACAATGCAGCTGTTCAAGATCATAAAAATGTTAAAACTCCTGTGCAGTGCATTATTGATGCACGGATAATATTTTCATGTTTATAGAGTGAAATAGTTGCTATGTGCAGAGCCACACAGATTCTAAATACAGCACAGAGTCACATGAGGAAATTAGAGCTTCACGTACATGTGAGAGTGCCATAATGCGTCTCTTGTTTGGAAGCCCAAAGGGAGAAGATTACTCCACTGCTATCCTGAAGCAGAAGCATAGACCAAACAGGCTCATTGTGGATGAAGCTGTCAGTGAAGACAGCAGCATTGTCAGCCTATCACAGGTGTGTGTAAGGTGTAAATATAGCCACACAGAGTCCTGTTTGTCTTCTTGTTAGACTGTTAGGCTTATGTGTGTGAGTGTGTGTGTGTGTGTGTTTGCATTAGCAAAAGACAGAGGAGCTCCAGCTTTTCCGAGGAGACACTGTGGTGCTCAGAGGGCGGAAACGACGGCAAACAGTGTGCATCGTCCTGACGGATGACACCTGTGGAGATGAGCGGATTCGGATGAACCGTGTGACGCGCAACAACCTGCGTGTCCGGCTTGGTGACGTCATCAGGTGCAGTAGACCTCATGCCTGTGGCTTCGAGTGTAGTGTGGAGCTATGATTTTACCATAATCCACAGGTGTCTGCTGATGTGCATGTCATTACAGTATCCATGCCTGTCCTGATATCAAATATGGGAAAAAGATCCACGTGCTCCCCATAGATGACACTATTGAAGGCCTATCAGGGAACCTCTTTGATGTTTTCCTCAAACCGTACTTTCTGGAGGCTTACCGGCCTGTGCACAAAGGTACAGCAACACCTCAGCTGCTAGTTATAGCACAATAAAATCAGCTGTGCTCACAGCATTATAACATAAAACAGGAACTCAAAGAGCACGGGAAGCTGCTGTGAATGTGGTGGCTTCTCCTTTTCGTTGTCAGGTGACATCTTCTTGGTGAGGGGAAGCATGCGAGCTGTGGAGTTCAAGGTGGTGGAGACAGACCCCAGTCCTCACTGCATCGTTGCCCCTGACACAGTCATCTACTGTGAGGGAGAGCCAATTAAGAGAGAGGTCTGTGAGAGGTTAAAGAGTGATGTTAATGTGTGTTAACATTTCAAGAACTGTAAGAAAACCCTTTTATATCAAAATCCTCCCGTCTGGGGAATTATTGCAAGAAGTATTCAACCAGTTTGTTCCAGACTGTAAAATACTGTAAAAAGTCCTTTATGAAACTTTAAACTGCATGTATCATTTTGGCAATGTGTTGTTGTACAAGAAATAAATAACAATAATCAGACTGCACAGACTGTATTTGGGCTCATTTAAAATCAAACTAGTTAATATTCTTCTCACAGATTTGTTATTTTTTATTAGTTCATTGTATAAACTGTTACTTCATTTGTTGCATCATCAAACATAGACATATACTTTCACTTATTTCCAGCCACAACTCACATCTCTCACATCTATAGTAAATTATATTACAGAACAACTCCATGAGTCTCTATGTTTGCTTGTATTGACCCCAGTTTGAGTTATTTTGAACTAAAAATGTCCAAATATGTTTTAAATTAAACCTTAGATGAAGATTGTGACATTCATTCTTCTTTCATCCCGTCTGATCTCTTCCTGTTCCAGTAAAGAGAATTCTCTTTTGTAGAACTGAACATCTGACTCAGGACAAATCACTTTTTGTTTCAGGATACTATCAATTGTATAAAAATGGCTTAAAGGGACCTTTGATGATGCAAAGATATACGTGCACGCTGTTATACATAGCCTGTTCAGATAAAATGAATCAATATGGATTCCTGAATTTTCATTATTAAAGTCTGAATGTTCTTCTAGACTTCACAAATCCAGTTATGACAACCTCGAGCACCCAAAGGAATCTCATCACTCTCATTTTAATCAGTACATACAGTAATAAACCGTCTGGCTTTTTGGTGCGTGACAGGATGAAGAGGAGAGTCTCAATGACATCGGCTACGATGACATTGGAGGCTGCCGGAAGCAGCTAGCCCAGATCAAAGAAATGGTGGAGCTTCCTCTTAGACACCCGGGACTGTTTAAGGCTATCGGAGTTAAGGTATCATGCACACACACACACATGCAGTTCAAAAACAAATTATCATCCCAGCCACCAATAATAGTGATTGTTTCCATTTTAACATGAAATCTTTTTGCATTACTTGGTGTGTTCTTCCCTTCTCTCTCAGCCCCCCAGAGGTATCCTGCTGTACGGCCCTGCAGGAACAGGAAAGACCCTGGTGGCCCGAGCTGTAGCAAATGAAACTGGTGCCTTCTTTTTCCTCATCAATGGTAAGACTTTTGTAGACTGAAAATGCCCAAATCTAAAGCACAGAAGGAAATAAATGACTCTCTGCAAAGTAGAGTATTATGCAAATAAATGCAGCAAACAAACAAAAATAAATACTAGCAATAAACTAATTAAAACATTGAGTTAATATAGTTTTACATTTCTTTACTTTTGTAAAAACTGTGCTCCAGTTCTTTTTCTGTTGAGTGTCTTGTGTCAATTAACCAAGACACATAATACAGATTGAACCTTCTTTGAAAGGTAAAACAGAAATGCACAGTAAATAGAAAAAGGAAAAACAGCAAACTGTTTACTCAAAAGCTCTAAATCTTTAAAAAAAATAAATAAAAATAAACAGAGAGAAAAATTAAAACGGGAATTTTTTTTTTTTTACCTTTATTCAACCTGGAAGTTCCATTGAGATCACATCTCTCGCCAAGGTAGCAGTCATATGTTAAAAATCAATTAAATACAACATAAAGTGCAAGATCTGCAACAGACTAACAACACACCAATAACTGCAAAAACAAAAAATAGTGACCTCTCAAGAAAAACTTTTAAAATGCAGTCAGCTGAATAACGAGAACCTGATTAGAGGTTATAGTGGTAAATAGTGCTTCTCTTGTTCTTGCCCCTGTGCAGGGGATGTTTGTAAAGTATCATTCTGTGACCAGGTCCCGAGATTATGAGTAAGCTGGCCGGAGAGTCAGAAAGCAACTTAAGAAAAGCATTTGAGGAGGCGGAGAATAACGCCCCCGCCATCATCTTCATCGATGAGCTGGATGCCATTGCTCCCAAGAGAGAGAAGGTAAACATGAGGGGATAAATGGTCTTTCGACCAACTTTCAGGCATTTTTTTGCACACTGAAATCTAAAGCAGTGTTTGGATTTCTGAATACTGGCCAGTTAAAATATGAAAAAAGTCTAGTCCCGTGTTTGAGCACAAACTAATAAAAACTCTTCACATTGCAAAAAATAATTAGTTATAATTTTTTAAGATATTCATGGACAAGTTTCAATGTGCGTGGAAAGGGACTGAAAGTGGGTCAATGGACCTTTTTTGGACGATTACAATTTTAGGCAAATCCGAGTTGGTCAAGCAGAAAATGTTCTAAAAATTTGCTGATTCAAGACGGGAGTGACCTAACCCCCTGTGTTCTCCTGTGTCCATGTAAATAACAGTTAAATGTTTCTGACCATGTGTGAGTCTGTGTGTATGTACAGACTCATGGTGAGGTGGAGAGGCGTATAGTGTCCCAGCTCCTGACCCTGATGGATGGCTTGAAGCAAAGAGCTCATGTGATTGTCATGGCTGCAACAAACCGACCAAACAGTGTGGACCCGGCTCTGAGGCGCTTTGGTCAGGAGAACCACATGCATATGCACAAACACACAAACACATACACGCATTTACAAATATGACAATTTCCTTCCAGGCAGGTTTGACCGTGAGATTGATATTGGAATCCCAGATTCGACTGGTAGATTGGAGATCCTGCAGATCCACACCAAAAACATGAAACTGGCTCAAGATGTCGATTTGGAGAGGGTGAGGCAGGGGAAAATGAATGAATGCTTTAATATAAAATTAAAACTGAAATGGTGAGTTAAATAACAATAAATAAATCTGCTATTTTTTCATCAATCGCCTTAAAGGCTCAAGCAAAAAAAGCCACCAACTTTTTAAATTGTGGAGTTTGTGAACATTATACCAAAGCTAATGGCTTCATAGTGGAGTAATTTACGCAAAATTAAAAATCTGCTAAATCACATATGTGGAGCTCTCTGCCGTGATGAAACCTTGTGACTAAGGGAACGGCTGAAAGTAGCTGATCTGATAACAAAATTAATATCTTGTAGCACTGTACTGGTAACAAGTCTACAAATTAGCACTAGAACGTTAAGGTGAGCATGTTTTGCAAGTAGAGCAACAAGAAGCACATCCTGTACCAAGGCCAGTGTCCTATTTTGCAATTTTAAATAAACTGATCAGGATGAAAATGTGCATTTCTCTACCAAGGATCCACCTTGGCCCTCCTGCCCTGGCAGATCAATAAGGATCATTAGGTGCAGTAGGTCTATTTGATATTCTTGTATTACAGCTTGAACTTATGGCAAGAGAGTATCATTTAATTAGAGTATTCTCCATAAATGTAAAGACTATGATGATTCGTTATAACAGATTTTACTGAAATAAAACTGAAATTTTAAATGGAATTTGTAATTGAATGTGACAGTGCCTCCTTTTATTACAGTAAGTTTTGCAATTTGTATTAGACAGTATGCATTATAAAACACAACCTTCTCTGAGAAGGGGCAACATAGGAATCTATGCAACAAACTAATGATATTTATTCAATTATTTCTTTTAAATTCAATTATTTTTTATTAATATAGGGTCAATTTAATTTAATATAGTTGAATGTTAGGGTGATATAAACAAACTCACCAAATACTTAAACTTCTGCGCCTTAAATTTTGTTTTCCTTTTAACTGTTTTAATAGTTTTATGTGATATTTTCTTCTTCTGTAAATTCCTTTGTGATTCTTGTCAGTAAATAATTTTATACGAATAAATATTATTTGCTTGCTTGATAGTTAGTATGTTACTATTAATGTGATTTATTTTAAATACTCCAGATTGCCACAGAGACTCATGGCCACGTGGGTGCTGACCTGGCTGCTTTGTGCTCAGAAGCTGCTCTGCAAGCCATCCGGAAGAAAATGACCCTCATAGATCTGGAGGATGAGACCATCGACGCTGACCTGCTCAACTCAATGGCTGTCACTATGGATGACTTCCAGGTACAAAAGACATGAATGCACATGAATCTAGCTCTTTGTGTTGGTAGAACTATAAGAATTGAGTGAAAGAACAACATATCACATGAATGTGAGATGTATAGCAATATTTCTTGAGGAATTAATAAATGAAGAGATATGCATCTCTTTACCAAACATCGCATTTAGTGGGCTTTAAGTCAGAGCAACCCATCAGCTCTGAGAGAAACGGTTGCAGAGGTGCCTCAGGTCAACTGGGAGGACATCGGTGGACTGGACGAGGTCAAGCGAGAACTGCAAGAGCTTGTCCAGGTGGAAGAAACACTCATGCATTAATTTTGCCACAATACTACAAAAACAAGCTCAATCCATAATCCGTGAATCTTCATTTTACTTCACCATAGTACCCTGTTGAGTATCCTGACAAATTCCTGAAGTTTGGAATGACCCCATCTCGTGGAGTTTTGTTTTACGGCCCTCCAGGCTGTGGGAAAACCCTACTGGCTAAGGCCATCGCCAATGAATGCCAAGCTAACTTTGTCTCGATCAAAGGACCTGAGATGCTCACCATGTGGTTTGGAGAATCAGAGGCAAATGTTAGGGATGTGTTTGATAAGGTAAGAGTGGAGAGAGGAAAGTGTGAGCTCGATACAGACTAAAGTACTCTATCAAATCTGTAGTTCTGGCTTTACACTTTAACCTTTCTTGACCTCTTGACCTTTTCCTTCTGCCTCCAGGCCAGACAGGCAGCCCCCTGCATCTTGTTTTTTGATGAGCTAGACTCCATCGCTAAATCTAGAGGAGGCGGTGCAGGTGATGCAGGTGGTGCAGCTGACAGAGTCATCAACCAGATACTCACAGAGATGGACGGCATGTCGGACAAAAAGAACGTCTTCATCATCGGTGCCACAAACAGGTGCACACATTTTTGCGTGTCTGTATCGTACAAATGTTAATAAATGAAACTCTACCGACTTTTCTTCTCACTTTCATCCTTCCTCTCGTCATCCCAGGCCAGACATCATAGACCCAGCCATTCTGCGGCCAGGTCGTCTGGATCAGCTCATCTACATCCCGTTGCCTGATAAGCCATCTCGCACAGCAATTCTTAAAGCCAATCTACGCAAATCCCCTGTTGCAAGAGTTAGTGGCATACAAAAACTAATTGCTCTATACAGTTAGATTCATAAGTTTTGTAAAATGACACAATTTAGAAATTTTACCCATGTACACCACAACAGTGGATATTAAACTCAATCGAGATGTGATTGAAGCGCAGACTTTCAGCTTTAATTTAATTCAGGGTGTTTAACCAACATATTGCATTAACAGTTTCAAAGCTGCAGCAGTTTTTATGCATAGTCCCCCATTTTCAGAGGCTCAAAAGTAGTCAGACAAACTAAAATAATTTTAAATATAGGAACTGCTATTAATACTTGGATGAAAATGCTTTGCTTTCAATGACTGCCTTAAGTCTAAAATCCATGGACCTTGCCTAATGCTGTGTTTTTTCCCCTGATACGCTTTGCCAGGCCTTTACTGCAGGCTAAAAAGTAATTGGACAATTAATTCAGAAGCAGTTATGTGGCCAGATGAGTCCTGCTCCCTGATTATTCCATGACAAATTAACCAGATAAAAGACCTGTAGGTGATTCCAAGTGTTGACGCTGCAATTTGTTCAGTGGAGCTATCAATATGAGATACAAAATGAGACATTGAAGCAAGTGAGGGCAGCTATAATCAGACTGAAAAACAAAATAAACCAAAATAAATCAGAGAGAGCAAAAACTAGCAGCAGCTAAACCAACCATCTGAAGCATTTTTCAAAAAATTGAATGTGCAGGTCAACAACAAATTCCCTGAAAAACCAGAGAAGACAAATAAAGTGGATGATCAGAATTATTTCCTTGTTTGAGAGGAAAAACAACTTCACAACATCTAGCCAAATCAAGAATACTCTAGAAGAGGTAAGCATATTATTGCAAGTCTACAATCAAGAAATGCCTTCATGAATGGAAATCAAGTGAGTTTACAACAAGGTACAAACCACGGATTACAATCCAGAATAAGGTCGGATTAGATTTTGTCACAAGACATATAAAATCCCATCCACTTTTGGAAAAAAATATCTTGTGACAGATAAAGCCAAGATTGAGTTGTATCAAAATGATGTGTAGAGAAGGAAAGAAACAGCTCCTAATCCAAAGCGTAACACATCATCAGTCAAACATGGTGGAGACAGCATTATGACATCGGCATGTATGGCTGCCAGCGCAACTGCGACTGTAGTGTTTATAGATGATGTGACTGCTGATCAAAAAACCAGGATGAAATCTCAAGTGTCTCCTCAGGTTCAACTAAATGCTGTGAAACTGATCAGACAGTGCTTCAACCAAATAAAACATGCTTCTCAGTTACTGAAGACAAAACTAAAGGCACAAAAGTAGCAACTGAATGTGGCTTCAGTAAAGTCCTGTCACAGCAGTTGATGTGATGCCCACTGGTTCAAGAGTTTTCCTCATTATTCTGAAGAATCCCTGTATTTACAGTTATGTTAGTTTGTCAAATGAATTTGAGCCTCTGAAAATGGGCAGATTGTAAAAAAATGACTGAAATTCCTAAACAGCTTCAACTTTTGTTGAATCCCTTCACTTTGCTTCAATCACACCTTCACTGTTTGATTTAAAACCCACTGTGGGAGTGTGCAGAAACAGAAGTTAGTTTTCACAGTGTCTTAGTTTCTGTCTTTTACTCTTCCTCTTGTCTTCAGGATGTGGATCTTGAATACCTTTCTGGCATCACAGATGGATTTTCTGGAGCTGATCTGACAGAGATCTGTCAGCGGGCCTGTAAGCTGGCCATCCGTGAGGCAATAGAGGCCGAGATCAAGGCTGAGCGTCAGAGGCAGAACAGACCAGGCATCCCTATGGTCAGCTGCTCAAGCTTGTTTACACCAAAATATTTTGTATTATAGAAGAAAATGCTAATTGGGCTTCTCTGGCTTTCTTTTATTATTGCTACAAAATCACATCTCAAAGTTGTACCAGGCTGTGTGTGCATGGTACAGACAGAGACTGTGGGAGATAAAACGTTCCCTAAAGGGCGGCTGTGTGTTTTGTAACTTTCAGCCTTTGGACTGGGAACACACACACACACACACACACACACACGTTCAAAGTGTATTATTTTTGCATGAAATCCTTATCTGTTTTTTTTCTGACTGCAGGATGAGGACTTTGATCCAGTCCCAGAGATCAGGAAGGACCACTTTGAAGAGGCGATGCGATTTGCCCGTCGCTCTGTTAGTGACAACGACATCCGCAAATATGAGATGTTTGCTCAAACTCTGCAACAGAGCCGAGGTTTTGGAAACTTCAGGTGCACATGCTTATCAAACATGTAGTTGTGGACAAGCCAGTCTTGTTTTAGTTGTACTTGAAACTCTTTTCTCCCCACCCAGGTTTCCTTCTGCTACTGGTTCCCAGTCTGGAAGTCAGGGCTCTGGATCTGGGAGGCCGAGTCTGTACAGAGATGAAGGCGATGATGATCTCTACCAGTGACAAAAACTGCAGTCAGCTACTGTGTACTGCTTCTTTGGAGGAATGAGACAGATGATTAAAGGAAGTAAAAAATTGTAAACAAAAAAAAACAATAAAGAAAGACAAACTTTTTTAAAATTATAATAAAATCATAAAACAAGAGGGTGAATAATAAATCATTTTCTGTACAACAGTCTCTCACATCATTGGGAATTTTGGCCCACTCCTCTTTACAACATCGTTTCAGCTGTGCACAGCCTTACTTTTGAATACTTTGATACACAGCAAAGTTCATGGGTGACTAAATTAGGTGTCCAGGTCGTGTGGCTAAAAAACAAGCCCAGATCATGACCCCTCCACCACTGTGTCTGTCAGTTGATATGATGTATTTGTATTTGATTTGCTGTCTTTGTGCAATATGGCTAAATATCTCCAGTAAAATCTGTCTAAGGATATTGTTCTAGAAGTCTTATTGATTGTTTGGATGCAACTCATGAACTTTTTAACATTTAACATACTAACTGAGGTCACTGTAGAGTCGGAGATGTAGCACTTAGGATTTTATAGTTTGTCTGAGCATTGCACGGTCTCACCTTGGGGTGAATTTTTTGTGTGACTGGTGTCACCTGAATGCTCACACCTGAATGCTCCAGACCAGCAGAATAATATTTGTTTTACTGCCCCCACGCAGACAACTTATGAAACAAGTCTAAAATCTTGTTACCCTAACAACATGCTTTGGTTGTCACTGTGATCAGTTTGCACTTTTCTGTTTAACAGTTAAGAAATGAATAAAAACTTCTTCTCCTTGAAAATTTGTATTTTATGAGTAGCGTTAGCAGCAGTGAGTTTCTATATGACAAAGCTTGGCTCAGCCAGCAGAAGGTCTTGGATCAAGCTACAAGCTAAATACAGGCTTAATTTAAATTCCTTTCACGCTCACTGGGAGCATCATGAAGATGTTCACACTGTGCTGATAAGTAGTATACTGAATGTGATTTGTACTGTGTACCAAATAATATCATATAAGAGCTTTTTCACACAAGTCATTTTGCCATGTTACAGTTTAAATGACTTGCATTTTTGTTTAAATAATAAAATGAATAAGTTGAAATGTGAGTTTACAGAAATTTTACCTGCACAAAGGAATTTTCTTGTGCCCTTAAGTAAAAAACAAAACATGTGTGTGCAAACACACAAGCACTGTTGCTTCACATCAACACTGGTTCATTTATCATATTTATCAAATGATCAGAAAGCCCAAGAAAATGATCTGCAAAAACAAATCTTTACAGCATACAGAGTGACTGTACTTAAGTACATAGTCACCTCCACAGCCCCATTCTTAGCCAGGAAAAGCCATTTCAGGGTCTGTTTGTTTCACGTGCCATCACTCAAAGCTATATAGTTAACTAACATGACCATAAAAATAATAATGAATTAATTACAGTTTAAACATTAATAATATTACTTATATTAATAATTAATAAGAATGTGAAAATATAAGCTAGTTGATGAGGTTTCAGCTCTGGAAAAGCAAACTTTGTCTTAATGTCTGCTCAATCATCCAGGTAAGGAAGTCCCAAAAAGTTGACTGTTTTTCTGGATGCAGCATTTTCAGTGGGAGAAATGTTTTGTTACTCACAATTTCTTCAGTGTTAGACTGATTTATTTAATTTAATTTAATTAATTACAAATTTGAAACACAAAACTATGGTATAATTACTTACACTGAGACATTTAAATAAACAGGAATACATTTTAATTATAGTTTAATTAAGGCTTTTCTCATAACAGACTCAACTGTGCAACAGACGCTAAAACAATAAAACCCTTTTTCACATATGCCAAAGCAAAAAAAGTATTTTTTCGCAATTACATTGTGTAAAAAGACTTTTTGCAATATAATTGCTGAAACTGAGAAAAACTTTCATTCCCAGCATCCTCTTCTATCACATCAACCCTCTGCATGTCCTCCTTGACTACATCTATAAAAATTTTCTGATGTCTTCCTCTTTTCTTTCTGCCTGCCAGCTCCATCTTCAACATCCTTTGTTCAATGTATACACTAACCCTGACCTCCACATGTCCAAACAATTTCAGCTTTGTCTCTAAAGCTGAGCCATCCCTCCTGGTCACTCCCAGTGACAATCTAACATCTTTAGCTCTGCGTCTTATCTTATTGTCATTGCCACCGTCTCCAAAGCAAAGAGAAATCCATATCTGAAAAACAAAACAAAAAGATTTGATTGAAGGCACCTGTGCAATGCTGGACAACATTTAGGTAAGTGACGACTCTGCAGTTCTGATTGACAAAAGCACAAACTGTTTGATGAGTTGTGAGATTCAAATGAGAAACTCATCAGTAGTAATGAAGTATATGTAGAAACAACAGCGGAGTGTTTACGAATACAACGAGAAAGGTGAATGTGCGTGCAGTGACGGGGTTACAAGCGGAACCTTTCTCATTTATCTTGTTTCCCGACTGGCTCGGCTCGGCTGTTTTTTTCCGGTGACAGCCGGAAATGGTAGCAGGAGGCTTGTGGAGGTGACCGAATGGCAGATAGCAGAGTAATTCTGTAAAGATTTCGTTAGCGCCAAAGAAAAGCGACCAGAATTTGTTGATTTCAACAGTGTACGTTTAGTCGGTGTCATGGGAGCCCACCTGGTCAGAAAGTATGCCACCGAGACGGACACCGAACCCGACCCGGCGAAGAAATTCGAGTTCGACCCGCAGTTCGGCTTTGCAGAAAGGAAGGAGAGAGGTTGGTCTGCAGCTAGCAGCTCGGCCACTTTTACAGCTGCGTTTTATATTTATTTCTTTTAATTAATTGAGACTGGAATTGATTAATTAGCAGCTAGTTTGGCCTGCCAACTGTTAGCTTTGCAGTTTACGTTAGCTTTGCAGTAATGTGTTGGTTAGCTTACCAGCTAACTGGTTTTGTTAGTTTGTCATGAGCTGTACCAGGATTTCGGCACAGATTACTCATGACGGGGATTCTTATCTCCGCCATCAAACTAAGTTTATATCACACAAAAAGTTGTATTTTCATGGTTGCATTGCACAACTGGTTTAATCACTCACAGTTCAGATTAGGCTAGAAACTTTCTATGGACCTCTGTGCCAAGATACTTGGAGTCTGGTGTACAAAAGTATACAAACAAAGTCTATACTGACGCAGTCTACTCTTCTCGAGAGTTTAGTTTGAGCATTATCTCTTTCGCAACAGTTTACAGATCTCTGAGTGTTCATCAAACTACAATTAGACATCCTGTCTAGAAATGGAGGAAATTCTCGATTCTCATGGTGAATCGGCGTCCCAAAAGCAACCTCAAAATGCCTACCTCTGACTTGCTTAACCTATATTTACGTATCGACTGTAATAAAAGTGGCAGAAGCCAGTGCAACATTGCAGAAGTCCTCTAGGAAGCTCCTCAATACTACTTTGGGGAGATGAGGCAAAAGCTATCTAAAATACACAGAGAGATCCTTGGTGGGGAAAAAATGACTTTTCCCAGGATACCATATTTAGTGGAGTTAGATATTCATTATTATTGAAAACAGTCCCGACCTCGACCCAGCTGGCATGTTTTTGTGTGATATTGAAAAGGCTGTAAAGTTAAATGACCCCAGAAACTTTGATCAACGAAAATCAAAATCAAACGATTTTGTGCAAGGAATGGTTTGAAAAGTGTCAGAAGCAGCTACTTTTCTGATTCACTTAGTTTTTCCAGACTGCCCTTTAACTGCTTTCTCAATATTTTCAATCAAGACATGAAAATGTTTGGTGATATTAGTTTAGCCATATTGTGTTTATCCATAATTAGGACTAAGAATAAGGTCAGATCACTTATTTTTTCTTGCAAGCTTCTATATCATATTCTATTTAGCACATCAGGATGTTTTACTTGGTAATGATTCAAAATTTGTGTCCCTTTGTCAGAGATGATTGCGACACAGGAGCAGATGAACTTGGCCCAGTTGCCTTTGGAGCAACGGGACTACTGTGCCCATTACCTCCTGAAACTCATGAAGTGCAAGAGGGACAACTGGCCCAACTTCTTGGCCTGCAAGCATGAGAGACACGACTGGGACTACTGCGAGCACCAGGAGTAAGTGCTTACAGTTGTATAGACATTTCTTTGTTGCTGTTAGTGCTGCCATTTAAAACAATAAATAGTAATTAAACTTAAAAATAAAACTTTTTAAATATATATATATAAGTGAAAACTGAGGTCTGCTCCTATGAGTAGATGTTTATTTAGGGTAGATTCACTTTTTTAAAACTATCGATATTGATGAAGCATGTATTACTGTCAGATGTCAGTAGTGATTCATATCTAAAGTAATTATGAAGTCTATGAAAACAATCTGGTCATGTGGAGTCTACAAAACATTAGGTCCATTTAGTAGCTTTCCTTTAACCTCCTAAGAGCCGAACTCTTTCATGCCATGCATTTTTAATTTCTCTTTGCTATTTGGGCTGATTGAGACCTGATGAACGTAAAAACAAAGAATGACCAGATTTTTTATTTATTTATTTTTTTTTACCTGATTTGTTTCTGACAAAAATGAGATCCACATAAGAGGATATTTGCTTTATATTTCTATATAACAGTGGCAGTATAATGTCCTCGTAATTGGATATCAGGCCCTCGTAGAGCAAAATATAGTATTTTGGTCTAGACAACTCAAAATGTGATGTCCACATATGTGGACGCCAGGTCCTAGGAGGTTAAATTTCTTGAGACCCTCACCAAAATGTTAAAGTTCTTGACGTAGCTGTACCAAAAAGTGGAGCATATCGGGGATTTTAACATGGAAGTCTGTGAGGATCAATTCACATTTGAAACTGAAGTTTCTTGCACTTAATTTCTAAGCCTCAGAAATTCCTGCTGGTATAAACAGAGCAACTAGTTTTCTTCTTTGAGTATCAAAGCAACACAAAACCCCAGATTTCATCAATAAACTTCACCCTGATGCTTGTGTGTTTCTGCCTGCAGCTATGTGATGCGTATGAAAGAGTACGAGAGGGAGAGGAGGCTCCAGCTGAGGAAGAAGAGAACTGAGGCTCAGGCTCAAGCAGCATAATCAGTTCATCCTCTGATTCTACTTCTTTGTATATACCTGCTACTGTTCACATTAAACAATATTGTTTAAGCTCTACATCCAGTGTCTTATTACTGAAAATAAAACTGATGTTATAAAAGACAACTCAGCCTATTCAGGTGAACCATTTCACCTTAAAAATGATTTTGACTCATTTGAACATTCCTGTTTTAAAAGGTAGTTTTCAAGTAGTGTAGATGTCATGAATTAATCTGAAATGACACAACCACATGTTGGTTTACTTTTTTTAATAAATTACATCAGACATTAACAAATTAAGTTCTGTCACGGTTTCAGATTTGGATTTATGGAAATAAAAACTGAGAACTCTATGCTGAATATCACCAGGTGCAAAATCAACCCCTAAACAACAGTACTGGATGAAAAAAAGAGGAACTGTGGTGTCATATATACACTGGTTAGTTTAAAGGTGAAAACTGCTCTGGGAAAGCAAACACACATCAAAACTCAATTTACCAATCAGGGTTTGTCTGTCTTCAATAAAAAAAATTAGAGCAATACTAGTGTTTTACATTCTCACACAAGACAAAAGGGGGCAGATTACAGGAAGGGAAAACAAAGGTTGAACATCATGGGACAAAAAAAAAAAAAAAAAAAAAAACAGGCTCCTTTTTCCCAGTCCAAGTTCCAGTGTAGATTTTAGAGCAAGGAAAAGGGGAGGGTTTGATTCCTACAAACAGGCAGTGCTGACTAGTCCTCTACAGGATGAAAGGCAGGATGGGTGAGCGGAGAGGAGGGTAGTCTCGGAACTCTTTCAGGTAGCTGCGGTGCTTCCCCTTGGCCCAAACGGTCATCTGGATGAAGCCCACCAAAGTGAAGAAGGCCACTGGCAGACACTGGGTCATGAGGGTGAAACCAAGCCAGGAGCCCAACTGCAGGAGGAAGGAGAAGGATGTGACACATAAGCTTTCCTTTTCCCCTTATCTGGTTCCTTTGTCACTACACTCTTACAGAGATGGCTGTCAACAGTGAGCAGTACACTGAGAGTTTGGATTTTTATGAATCCATATACATGTGATGGAAATGACTTTTTTTCCATAAAAGATTAATGAGGTAACTACACAATGGATTTATTTTACAGTCAGATTTAAAATCTGGTGGGACAAATAACGTTTTTTTTCACCACCATTGACCTAATTTCCAGACTTCAGATTCTAAACACTAGATTATCTGCTATAGATAGTCAAACAGAGCTCCACCAATCCAACTACAAGTCCCAAAGATCTGTTGTAAGACAGAAGTTCCTGGGTCCATAACGTGACAGATGAGAGCTGTGGTGGAACCTCCCCAATATTTGGCACTTGGCTTTTAAGTTACAAATGAACAATGTATAATTCTCTCTAGGAGAAAAGCCAGTTATGTGATAAAAATGTACTAATGCCACTAGAGGGCAGCAAACTCTTTGGTTAATGCAGCAGTTCTGAACCCTTCAGACTTGCTCCCCCTTGAGAAGAAGGAAAAAAGCTGTTAACAATAAAAGGGTCCGAGTTGAATTAAAGCAGAAGGAAAAGCATAGGGGGGAAAAAGATTAAATCTGCAGTTTCAATCCATATTTTCCCCCCAGACCTATACTGGCTCACCCCACAGTTTAACAAACTGAACATACTTCAATACAAGTGAGACACTACAATTTATATACTCAAGTGAGAGTACATTCAGCTGCATGGTTAAAGCATCAATGACCCTTCTTAAAACTGATTTTTTACTACAGTGGACAGAATACTATTAGCCACCCAAGTCATTAAACCTGTTACCTCATAGGTGTAGTTGGGACAGGAGACCAGCAGAAAGATCCAGGTGAAGGGGTTCTTGGTTGGATAGGGAATCTTCCTGGTCTTAGAGCCTGGATTTAGGGTGGTGGGTGAATGAAAATTCAAAATATTTTCAATCCATGCAGTCATCTTTAGTTTTATTATTTGTTGACAGAATAATGTTTTGTTTAAAACTACTGAGACTGCAAAGAGACCAACATTTTTCAGTCAGATTTGGACTATGAAAATAGCACACACACACACACACACACACACACACACACACACACACACACACACACACACACACACACAAGAAAACAGGGTTCTATATGAAGCTTTTATTTTACACTGAAAATTTCAGTATCTAGTGTCACATATTATACTTCATCATAACTTATCAATATCTTGAGGAAGTCACTTTTTGTTCATAGTCATAGGTGTAGTTTGAGTTTTTGTCATTTTCTATTAGGAAATATTTAAATCATACATTCAGAACAAACTTCTTCTGAAGTAATACTCTTCAAGTATTATATCTAGAAAGAGAAGAAAAGGCATGGAGATAATGATGTACAGATTTGACAGGTGTGTTTACCTGGTGGACGAAGGTTCCGAAGAGCAATGTGGATGGAGAAGTTGCCGATCTGACAGAACTGGAAAAAGAAACCATGTCACTCCTAACATGTTAAATTTAAAAAAACAAAAACAAAAAAACAATGTTTAAAAAAAATCTAAGCATAGATATGTTCTTACCAAGAATATGATGAGGGCAATTCTGATCTGTTGCTCCCCATAAACTGCAAGAGAGGCAATCATTGTAATCAGCAAAGGGAAAAAAAGAGTTACAATGACACACTGGCACGTGTGAGCGTTGATTGTAAGAAATTGTAGCTGCATGCATACTCACTGGGTGGCGTATATAGCGGGTGGTTGATGTAATAAGCCATCCATGCTGCAAAGCCCCAGTAGTAGGTACAGTTCTAAAACAGAATGTGACAGAAACATTGTCAGCCCAACATTTTCAGTCAGAAAATTAAACACTTTTCATCTTGTACTCATTTAAATCAGATCTTCAAAACACAAATTCGTGTGAGGTAAGGTAACATGGACGAATGTAAATGATATGCAATTTTAAGTCACCTTGAAGATGTTGCGTAACGGCATTGTTCCATGAGAGAAGCGATGGACAAACAGCGTCTCCAGGAGTCTCTTAACGTAGTGGAAAGAGTGACACATACAGGCAAGACTGGAAAAATATAGACACTTGATTAGCCTTATTACATTTATCTAAAAAATAACTTAAAAAATATTGGCGGCTGCTAGTATTTTTGAAACCTCTTAACCTATGGTATGGATTTTAAAAAAAAAAATCCTAGGTGATTTTTTAGAGTACTTGACCTCTGACCTTCACCTTGAGATCACCAGGATTCAAACCTATGGTATGGATTTGAAAATCCTACATGACTTCCTTTTTAAGTGATCAGATTCACAAGATTTTGAGAAAACTTGAGCTTGACCTCAAGGTCACCAGGATTCACTCAGCCAAGATTTGTAGCAGATGCACCTATGGTATGAATTTCAAAAACCCCTACACCACCCCAAATCTCGAACTTGGGAGCCCATGTTGCCTCCCCGGCAGGGTGACAACAATAACCCATCAGCCTTTTTAAAATAAATAAATAACATAGGCGTCCTTCATTAAGTTACAAACAAAGCAATGCTTCTTTTAGTTTAGATTATTTAGTGCAACTTTCTTTTGACTGCTTACAGCAAGTTTCTGGGGTTTTGTCAGACTACAGACTAGTTCACATTTAATAAAATCCATTTATAAACCAATGAACACAGTTTGTAGTCTACATCTAAAGTTCTGGCAGGTCATTAGTTTGATCCTATCCCAGAAAATGTGCAAAAGAAAAAACCCTCAATGATTCAAACCCCTGACTCTCAAATTCAGTTGAGACTCTCCTGATGCGATCCATTCTGGATTGCAAAATATCGTTAAAATCCTAAATGTGCAATGTTCACACTATACGACCACATTTGACACCACTGAGCTAAAATAAGGCAAATACTTTAATGTCCGCTTATCAGTGTTTGTATTTGATATACAATTAGGGATAAAACTCATCAGAAGTGTTTACAACACTCAGCTTACAATGTTGTTTACTACAGCTAAAGCTTTATATTTAGATGACACGTACAAGAGTGTTATTAATCTTCTATTTAATCTGTTGAGATGGTCACAAAAGAGGACACGCAGGCTCTGTTTGACTACACAAGTGTTCTGAAAGTGTGTTTGAGACACTCACTGTACAACCCAGTGTTTACTGGTGGTAAAGTCATATTTGGGTGGGTAGATGAAGGGAACCCTGAAGTAGAACAACAGATAGATGACCAGTGGACCGGTGTACTCTGTTAGGAAAACCTGAAAAAACAAACAAACAAGAAAGTAGAATAGATTAGTCAGAACTTTGGAGACTCAAACAATGAACATACACTCTCAGTCATTTTAACCTTGGTCATATATTATTTTCCATCTGCTTGTCCTGCATCTCCCCGCAGAGTCAAAACAACCTTCACTGTCAAAGTGGACTTCTGTGTAGCAAGTTAACCTCAAAGTTGGGTCTAAACGTCTGACCCACAAACACACACTCAATTTATACACACAGGGAAAACTCTATATAGCTCTGCTTGATCCCACTTGCACTGATGTATTTGGGCTTGACAGGGCTGTTGGACCCGTTCATGGCAGCACAATATGTTCCTGTCTTTGGAGCTGTCTTTGTGTTGTACTCACTGTGACCCAGCTGATCTGAGCTCCCAGGTCTCTGAAATAGAAGGTGGCTGTAGTCCCTACAGGAAGATGCTGCAGAACGTCCTCGTCCTTCAGAGACTTCCCC
This sequence comes from Oreochromis niloticus, assembly GCF_001858045.2. Taxonomy (NCBI): domain Eukaryota; kingdom Metazoa; phylum Chordata; class Actinopteri; order Cichliformes; family Cichlidae; genus Oreochromis; species Oreochromis niloticus. The sequence goes on along the minus strand of NC_031971.2, from coordinate 31,012,206 downwards.
TCTGAAAAAACACACGTTACTTAATATGAGATTTAAAATGTATTTAAAATAAATAAATTATAAAAATAAATGATTTCAAGTCAGAAGGAGAACATTGATTTAAGTGGACCTACTGGGGTCGAGGCGAATGGACTGTCGGGCTGGGTACCACTGAGGATCTGAAACAAACAGAAAACAGATCTTCTTAAGACTGTTGTGAAGTATTTATCTAGGCTACGTTAGAAGATTTCCTTGATCTTGACTTAGATTTATGAGGCTGCAGACAGATGGCACTCACGGCTTTTGTGGAACATAGACTTGATCTCCCCGATGGTGGCATTTGGCTCAACCTACAAATAACATCACAATAAATAAGTGCAGGGACATGTACACACAAAGGAACAGATAATAACCCTGTTTTCCATTCATGATAGTGATTAGGGGTAAATTTAGCTTTGACTGTGTGCGCACACTCCATGGATGGGAGCTATTTAACAGCTGGTATTAGGGTTTCAAAGAAACTTGGCACAGAGACGCACAGCCAAAGTACACAACCTCATGCCAGGCTGCCAGCAATGGCTCAACAACCCCCCAATATAAAAAAGGAATGACGACGAAACAGAAACACGAAGAGCGCACAAAGGTAAATATGGACATGAACAGTTGTTACAGGACAACAAACAGTTAAACCCTGCAATTAGCTTGAATCTTGTTGTTTAAAGTAATAATCACTATCACAATTATTTGAACAAGTGGTTTTATCTGTTTAAGCTAAGGAGGCATGCATTCAAACAAAATATCTGGATATCTATAATTGAGCTATTTATAAATATTAGAGCTATTTCTTATATTTTGTAACTTTATAATATATTGTCTTAGCACGGTGGCACAGTGGTTAGCACTGTTGCCGCACAGCAAGAAGGTCCTGAGTTCAATTCCACCATCAGGCCAGGGTCTTTCTGTGTGGAGTTTGCCTGTTGTTCCCGTGTTTGCGTGGGTTCCCTCCGGGTACTCCGGCTTCCTCCCACCGTCCAAAGACATGCAGCTTGTGGGGATAGGTTAATTGGATAATCGAAATTGTCACTAGGTGTGAATGTGAGTGTGAATGGTTGTCTGTCCCTGTGTGTTGGCCCTGCGACAGACTGGCGACCTGTCCAGGGTGTACCCCGCCTCTCGCCCTATGACAGCTGGGATAGGCTCCAGCGCCCCCTGTGACCCTGAAAAGGATAAGCGGAAGCGAATGGATGGGTGGATGTGTAATTTAGTTCAGTCTGTTACTGTTCTTATTGTCTTAGAGCAACTGTAACAACATATTTTCCTTGGGGACTAAGTATTTGATTCTGATCCTGTTCCACTTACTAGTGCCCATAAAACTGAGACAAGCCCGGGCAAGTCTGACAGCGAGAGCTGTGCCTTAGCCTCTGATTTGTTTACCTTCAAAGGGAGGTACTTCAACCTCCTCTAACAAACAACACATACAAGAAAACTGTTTCTTTCACCAGTTAAGGCAAAAACACCATCAAGTACAACAAGGCAGTGGAAGAGGAGATGGTAGTAACTGGTGGTCAGTGAACTTAATGTAAACAAATGACCTCAAGAATTGCTGGAGCACTCGCTAACTGCACTGAATATGACAGGAAGAGCAAGCAGATTGAAAATGAAGGTTTTAAGCATTTAGTTAAAAAGTTCAACCCAAGCTTCAACTCCTTGGTACAAAATATTTTTCTGTTTTATTATTTGACAATATTTTAACCACGATAAGGTTAAGTTAATTTAATTAAACTAGAGACAGTTGTTTTATACTTTTTCTTAAAATTTCCAGGGAAAACACTACCTAAGCTAAATTTGTGCTTACATTTGGTTTATAGTATGTCACTGGATATACTGCTGGGTCACTACTATTGTACCATAACGCTGCTGCGGGCACCTTTTTTCAGTAGACTCGCTCTTTGAATTAGGTACAGTCTCATAAACAGCAGTAGCTCATTGCAAAAGGAAAATGCCTTTCCTTTACTTAAACTTTAAAATGCTGCTGTCTGCAAGCTGTGAGTATCAATAACGAGCCTGCGTTTCTTTCCATCTGGGAACCAGGGACCTTTTTTGCACAGTGTGAGAACCACTATACTATGTTAAGACTAAAATGCCATTAAAAATGTCAATGTTAAAAAGTGCAAAAACAAAACATAAGGCGAGGTAGTGTGCATTGAGAATGTTACACAATCAAAAGTCCCCAAACAAATGCAATGTAATAAATATTCAAGTAAGATTTAATAGGAAAGAATTTCATGTTTCAGATATGTAACTGTATATTACTATAGAACCACTTAACCCCATTATTTTTTTATTTTAAAATTCAACTGTTAAATAGGCTTATGATTTGCTTTTTATGAGTTTGATTGATAGCATCAAGTTTGGATAAACTATTTATCAAAGGCCCAGAGATACAATTTCTTAGCCAGGCCAGCACTTTTCAGTGTAGACAGTTTAGCAATGGTAAGCCATCTCTGCAATTGTCTTTAAGAAAGGATGTGAACTATTTTTTAAGCTTTAAATCAAACTTGCATTGTCTTGCTGATTGCTTATTTCAGTGCTCACAAGGAGTGTAAGGAGATACTGCTTTACACTCTGTCATCATCTGCCTGTTAAAGTGTCTTAGCTTTCAAAGATCGTGTGACAAATCAGTAGTAGACTGAGCAGGTCTGCTGCTGTAATTGACTTGGCTTCTGTTCATGTCCCCCCGAAGACCACATGCCATTTTCAGCAGGGTGACATCACTATGGTTGAATTAGATGGACCAACCACCTCTCTGAACTCCCACTCTTTCTGCAGGCCTCATTTAGTATGAAGTCAGTTAGTCAGTCATATACACACACCGAGCCAGACATAATACAGAACTTGATTTTTATTTTTTATTTTTTTTTTTTTAAATGTGTCACACAGCTTGTCAGTTTAGCTCCGTTAGCCTACTTTGGAGGACCAAACCTCTCTCCCAAAGGGCCTTCTGTCCAGATCCAAATCTATATCTGTCACATCTGTCAAGCTGCCTCCAAAGAGGTGGTAAGATTGATGATGTTATCACCATAGAAACTCTGCTAAACTGACAACAGAGTATAATCCAATAAGGATACAACCTTATACTCTGCGGTTCTGAGGAGTGGCCTTTAATAAGCCGAGTCTGCCGTGGCTGATCACACCGTGAATTTGACTAATGCAACTCTACACTCACAGGACTCACAACAACAATACACTAAACAGTTCTAATGCAAGAGCAATAACCTGCAGGCTGAGCACTAACAATTTAAATCTGTCAAACATTACAATAACAAAAGCACAGGGGGAGTAGAAATAACTGTAAATATGTCTGATAAAGCTGGCTTAAACATCCTTTCAAAGTAAATATGGCTAATGCAGTACTGATACCCACTTAGTCCCAACTGTAAACACAACTGAAGTCCATCAGTCAACACATTGGTCAAATGTAACAGCGGTGTAAATGGTTTGTTGTATTGCAGCAGTGAAACAGGGCACACTTCAAAATTAAAAAGAATTTTAAAACTGACGTTAAAATGTCAATTAATGTCAAGTCTAAAGCGATCTTGTACTAATTCAGCTTCTGTTGTGATAGATTTTATAGCTACTAAAGCTGTTAAAGTTAAACCGATGCAATCGACAGACTATTGTTCCTGTTTTTTGTCTTAATATCTTGTGTATCTTCAAACAGGTTCAATCACATTTTGGAACAAACAGCATAAAAGCAGAAATATTCACATTTTTCAAAGACTGTCGGAGTGGTTAAACAGGGTCAAACCTGAATCTCATACATATACACACACTTTATATATATATATATAAGATCAATATAATTGTCATGATTAATACCACTGACCAGACAGTGACAAACAAGGGGTAATGATGCTGATGCTGTCTGCATACACTGATAATCATATTAGCTACCTTTATCCAGAATCCAGCCAGAAGCACATAGATTTGAAATAGAAATCCCTCTACAGATAGAGAAATAGTTGCTGCAGGATCCAGATTAACCAGAATACAACCAGTTGGCAACCAGTTGAATCAAGTCTCTAACTGCAAAGCGGTGAGTTGCAGATGAGTTACGGTCATCGGCTCAGACTGACTGCTGAAAATCTGTCTGTGTCTAAAAATTGCACGGCTACTTGCAAACCTTTGCCAATATGCATAACAGACAGCAGTCAGTCTGAGTTGAGTTGTGACTGTTTGGAGACAGGATGCCTCATACCAGGTGTCCTATAACCTCAAAAGTGCTTCCCCAAAGGTGGAAGGTGCTGCATGTTGAACTTCTGAGCAACCAGCTGTTCGTCACACCTACTTATGATTGTTAACAATCACCAGGCAACCACTGAAAAGTGGTTCTGGTCACATTTTATAAAGTGTCATAGTGCAACATGGGAATGCCTTCAAAGCGTCTAGCAATATTTTATCATACATTATCAACATATTTCACTGCACATAAGCGCATGCATTTCTGAGGCCATGCACAACTGTGATTGCATTTATATTGTAATGCCCAGTGCTTTAAGTGAACCGTCTGTCCGACCCCTCCAAAATAATAAGTGTGGGAATAAATACAGGCTACAGACGTAACACAGACTGCATTAGGCTGCAGTTGTTACTCTTATTTTGTACATGTCTTCTTCTATGTGCGTCAATAACCTCTACCATATACAGATGAATAAAACCAGTAGTGCTGTGCTGTATGTATGAAAGGCACTTCAGTGTGTGCACCATTGACAGACAGCAGCACTCAGAGGCTGTGCACACCCACTGACAGACAGTGGGGACTACAGCTATAGCAGCTTTTCCATGTTCTAGAAAACACCTGACTTACATAAAAAGACCATTCTACTGAAATATAAGGAGAGAAATATTGGATCTATTGGACTGAGCAGAGAAGCAAAGATTACATGTGCACAAGCAGTTTTTAAAAAGATCGGGTATCAAAGTAAGTTAGGTGTGAAAGTAAAATTAAAGTTGCATAAATATTTAAGAAAAAAAAAAGGTTCCACAAATGTGTAAAAAAAGAGGAATGATGTCTTACCTTGTCCAGGAAGCAGAGCTTGTCCTTGGTCTTGGCGTCCAGAATCTCCACCTCAAAGAAAACAACAGCCTTTTTAGTTTTTTTGGCAGGTTTGCGTTTACTCTGGGCTTGGACCGGCAGCGGGGCCGGCACTACTGCCCCGTTAGCCACCCTTTTGTTGCCTGTGGCCTCTAATGCTAGGGCATCCATGTCCACAGTTCTTCTCCTGCTCTCGGTTTATTCCCGTCTTCCCCTCAGTTCTCTCGTCACTCTCCACCTCTCAAATGTTTATCTCAGATGCAGGCTAAGCTGGAGAAGAGAGAGGAGGCTCTCAGCTGTGGAAATAAATCTGTCTCTGTCTCTCCCTCTTCCTTCTCCTCCTCCTCCTCCTCCTCTGTCATTCTTTTACTCTCCCTCCCTCCCTGTCTGCACCCCACTCATTCCTTCACTTCTGTTGTGCCACTTTAACTCCCAGGCGACCCCTGCAGCACAAACATATGCCGCGCGCGTGTGTGTGTGTGTGTGTGTGTGTGTGTGTGTTTGTGCGCATATGTAGGAATGCCCGGTATTCCCCAGCTGTCACCTGTGTTTATCATTAAAGAAACTTCCAGAGCTGAGAGGAGTAGCTTCCTTTCAGAGCTGCAGTGACTTGCATTTGAAATATAACTCGTTCCTAAAAACAGACGCCTGATGACCACTGACACTTCTCAACTCCCAGCTAAGTAGAATGATGAAGGAGAGGTAGAGTGACAACACCCCTTTCTAGTTAGACCCCCCCAGTCTTCCTCTACCCAGCTAAATATAAAACACCTCCTGCTAAGTCCACATAACCCGACCTCTCCCTACAGACCCCACACCCATCTGTGTCTATTCTGTGATGTCACGCTTTTACTGTTAACCACACTATGCTGACATTCAATCTTCTCCTAACTTCAACCCCCATGTCCATCCGTAAACACTGTGACACCAGTTTAAGGTTTCACTATCACAGCCTACAGGAGTTTTACAGTATGAAACCAAACTGAACAGCCAGATGTCTCAGTCACATACGACTACAGTCGCCTGTTTCTGCCACCTCAGGGTGATAATACCCCCCCCGTCTGAGGGCTTAGTCAGGGCATTCCCCTTGGCAAACTTTGCCATTCCACTACCTTAGGACGGAGACTTGGGATACAATTTCAAAAAATGAATGAAAGACATGCAGTCACAAGTGGCAGCAGGATCAGATCCGAACTTGGATTTGGACGTGTAAATGCAGACCATCTTGAGTAACAAATTACCGGTATGTCCACTACCTGTATCCAAACATCAGATTTAAACAGGGGCTAAAATTGAATGTTATTCTGGTTTAAAAAATAGATGAATAACTAAAAAAATAACTTAGTGTCGCTCATAATTTAGTATTTAAGTTTTAAATGTCAGAATTGTGAACACTTGTTCACCTTCACATCGCTTTGATTTAATGTACAACAAGACTCAGATGACTCATTGACCATTGTTTTGTCATTTTTGCAAGGCAGCCTGTCTGATTAAATGAAGTGATTTAATTAGTTAATTATTGTCCTGAAAAAAGTAGTCACATAGATTGCCTCATTTTTTTTTCTTCCCAGACACATGACACTGCTGCAGAGACTTTGGGGAAATATCCCTATCTCAGTTTCTGTGTCAGGCACCCCCTTCGCCTGAGCACCTCCCCCCGTCTCATCTATCTATATAAAAGCTCTGGCAGTGACAGTCTGTGCTGCTAATACACTCTGGGGTGAGAGTGGGAAACAGGGAGCACCAAGCTTAAGTGGACTTGAATAATGACCACACAGAACCTATTTATTCAAGGTAAGAGATCATTTTAAAATATTTCACCAATATAAGTAGAAACATTTTGGTTTTTCTACACATTTCTAGATACTCATTACATGTTGATGACTGTGAAGTTGCTCTCTGGTGCTATCTAGTGTAAATGCATTAAAACAGAGATTAAACTGATTAACTCAAAAAATAAATACATATGTATTTACATAATACATATATGTTTTACATAATACATATATGTTTTACATAATACATATATGTTTTACAAAATACGTATGTATATATTTTACAAAATACGTATGTATATATTTTACAAAATACGTATGTATATATTTTACAAAATACGTATGTATATATTTTACAAAATACGTATATATTTTACAAAATACGTATATATATTACAAAATACGTATATATATTACAAAATACGTATATATATTTTACAAAATACGTATATATTTTACAAAATACGTATATATATTTTACAAAATACGTATATATATTTTACAAAATACGTATATATATTTTACAAAATACGTATATATATTTTACAAAATACGTATATATATTTTACAAAATACGTATATATATTTTACAAAATACGTATATATATATATATATATATATATATATATATACACACATATATACACACACACACACACACATATATATATTTCGTGTTATCCAGTTAATTTTAGGGTAAACCTGATTTTTCAGGACTACAAAGGTGGTTCACTTGTTATTGGGCTACATTGCCATAGTTTCTCCCACTGAAAACGCTACGTCCAGATGAACAGAATCAACTTTTGGAGATCGCCATAGTAACTTATGCTGTGAACCTAACCTGCTACGGAGAAGGTCATGTGCCAGATTAGAGGAGAAACCCGAGTATTAGGTAGTTAATAATCTGCTTCATGTGACTGCTTATTCTGACTTAGTGAATCTAGATAACAGAAAGATACCCTGGGTATGTTGAATTCACTTCATCGTACAGAGCCCAGGATGTGGTGGATTGATTTTAGCTCAAGTCAAGTTAGTCAAGATAACAGAGCGCTCTGAATCCAGGTTAGCTGTTTGGTTTCCAAAAGAGACAAAGAACCACAGATATGATGTTAATTAAAGTTTAACATGTGCATTTTGCTTCAAAAGTCAATGAACAACCATGCTTAATATTTATGAATACTGACCAATTTAATAGGTGTTTTTGCCAAATAATCTGAGTCACAAATGTTAGTATAAACACCTGGTGTATGTGATTCCATGATGCTCTGGCATACATGTGGTTATTACACAGTAACTCCATGTACACATCTAAAATGTTTAGAATTTTCAAATCCAGCTAAAGGGCTTGTACTCAAGTTCAAGCCCTTTAGCTGGTTCAAGTGATAACTGACGAGATAAGGTGAGTCAGGCAGCTTGATCAGAGATCTTAAGAGACAGTTATGCCACATTGGCCAGTCAAGTTTTTATCCAGTACTGAGGAATGTTTGGCACCCTCCCATACTGGTTTTAGCCAGAGTTAGAGGAAATCACCAGAAAAGTAATGAAGTACAATAAGTAGTCATAAATCAATGAAATGTACTTTTTTTTTTTTTAAATTAACTCAACATAAGGGCTGCATGCCCTAGTGTGCTGTAGACAAACTGTAAGCATGGAAAAAAGCCCTTACAGTGCAAATAAAGTTGATGCAGTGTGAAAAAGACTAAATTGTTAAATTAAACCAATGTTTAATAAATGATTTATTGTATTATAAAATTTAAAAGCATACGAGTATGCATTTTACTTCAGAGATAATCTAATGTAGTTTGTTCTTTGATATATTTTTTTAATCATTTTCGGTCTTTTTTTCTCATTTAAATTCGAATCCTGCCAACAGGTCTCAAAAGCGACACGTGTCAACGGAGAAAGGGGGAGCCAGAGCAGTTACTGGGTGGGTTGGTTTCTGTCAGACTGCTTCAGATCCTGTCTGATGGGTTTTTTTGTGCTCATGAAACTGTTAACATCTGGAGAAACGTAAGGTGCTTGCACAAGTAAAACGGCTGCTTGCAACAGGAAGCTTTTCACGTTTGTGATAAAGCAGTAAAGAGGCCCCTATGTACGTTTTTCCTTCTTAATATACAAATATCTCAATTATTTTACTCATTCCACTTCATTTAAAATGTATTTTTTAAAATTATTTTTTAACCCACAGTTATACTACAGGGGGTTAATTTAGAAGTGCTGAGATTGCGCACTTGACCGTTCACCTGCATTGGGTAAGAATAAGATAAGAAGCGCCATGAGTCACTCCGGCCAGAGATGGCGATGATGCCGAGCATTATCCTACACCCAGTTATCAGTCTTCAGCTAACAGAGAAGTAGCCTACAATTTACAATGAGAACTTATCAAACGCTCAGCTTAAGTATAATTAATCATATCAGCGGGTGTTGTTTGTGTTTCGGATACAGGATTAGCCAATTAAACCGCGATTTTAACGACAACAGGCCACAGCACCTCGTTCATATAGGGCACAGTATATGAGAGGCGGCGATGCAGCAGCGTGCTATTTTCACTGCTCACGTTTAAAGCTTTAAATTTGAACCTCTTTTCGCTGATTTGGAGAATTGTCTGGGAACTTGTGGGATTATTTAATTAATTCATTTGTAGCCCCACTGACGGATAAAGTTTCATAGATACTACTTACCTCGTAGTGCTTCATCTTGGCAGTTTGCACCCCTTCCTTAGTATCCCAGATGAGTGACAGGAGAGCGTCCAATCAGCGAAGTAATACACAACTGCTGAGGCACAGAGCCGTGCACCATAGGTCAGCACTGCGATCGCGCCGCAGCCAATCAGCTCCCGCATCAATTGCGCGTACACGCCCGGCTTATCAGGGATGTAGCCAATGGGACTTGAGCATTGGGAGCGGTCGCCTCTACGCCGATATTGTTGGATTTTTTTGTAGTCTAAAGGGCAGCTCTCTCAAGTGAACAAGAGATTGTAAAAAACGTTTTTTTCCTGCAGTCACTCGTTCTCAGTTATCTAGTACTTTTTTTTAAATGTTTAATTGCTTTTACTTTGGATGTTTTTTGACTGGAACTACATCATTTAAACTAAATGTTTGCTAGATCTTTGGGTCATCTATTCCAGCTAATGGGTCATCTTATCCTTGTAAATTAAGTGTTGTATTAATAAAGTTTGATTTTTTAAATTACCTGTCATGTGTCACTTCAATGTCTCAAATTTAATGCATTACTGTCTCTGTATGTTTTTCTTTGTCACATTACTGGTGGACTCTTTTGTCACTCCATTTCCTCTTTCAAAATCACTTTTCAACCACTCAACATTTGACCAATGGACAGCATCGTCCAAGTCGAGCAACATGCAGTTGAGATTTGTGCTTAACGTATGGTAGTCCGATTGTGTCAGTTTGCCACTGCTCATAGGTAAATACACATTATTTACCTATGTAACTTTGTTTACCTATACCTATTTACCTAGTTGTTTTCAACTGGTGTAAAAGTGCTTCTGTGCAAGCCTCCAAAATTCTTCTGCATGCTGCTCAACATGCAGCTGTGGGTTGGTAATAAGCAAAGGGAATGAGAGCAGCAACCCCCCCCCCCCCCCACACACACACACACACACACACACAAGGTTTAGGATTAAGTTAACTGGTGATTCTAAACTAGCCAAATGTATGAGTGTGAATGGTTGTCTGTCTCTACTCAGTCTGGTGTGTTGTTAATCTTACAATAGACTGGCGACCTGTTCAGGGTGTACCCTGCCTGTCGTCCTATGAAAAAAAAAAAAAAAAAGGACACTGCTACAGTGATTTGGGTGGGTCTTTCTGTTACCACCCTTTCAGTTAGTACTGGCAGCAGCACTCGCCTGGAAAACAGGTTTTCCTTCACATGACGAAGAATTTTGTGTTTTGTACTTAAGTCAGATTTAGCTTGGATCCTTTTTTAAAATAAGTGATTAATAATAATAATAATAATAATAATAATAATAACAATGAAAAGGTGGTCTTAGCAATCGCTGCAAATCATTACATTTATGTATTATCTAGCTTCAACATTTAAATCAGTTCGTGCAAAACAGAGATTTAAAAAAAATGCAGTTTAAAGAGATGAAAAAGTGGGCTTCCAGATGCGGCTACATGGTAGAATAGAGCCAAGTTGAGCAGTTTAATCCCATCAAACATGGCAGTTTCTGTATCTCTTTCACATGTTTCTTGTCTGCTTTCCTCTAAATGAGGTAACAGGTCTAAAAAAGGCTGATCCCTCCTGATGGCACAGTGTTATTGTTACACCTTCCTGTTCACCACTCTGCCAGTCAGTAAGCAGTGAATTTATTTGTCTTAAATCTGGGCCGCACCCAAGCGTGGAAGTTCCTGCCAGCAGTTCACTCAGCTTCAGACTGACTGCATTTGGTGTGCCAAGCCAATAATCCCAGGGGACATGTAGGAATGGATTTTTTCTAATGTTTGAAATATTTTGGAGTAATCAAGAGTGGACTTGTGATTTTGTTTTGCATCAAAATAAACCTAAAGTTATGTTTATCAAGACAGTGAGGGCTGCCAAACATACCAGAAACAAAAATAATAGGAGAAGGATTCAGAAAAGCTGACCTATAAAAAGGGGGTTTCAGCAGTGCCTTGAAACAGACCACAGATTCAGTTGCCCTGACAGGATGAGGAAGGCTTCTCCAAAGTTTATGCACTCCAACCTCAAATGAGTGATCAACTCTGGTTTTAATATAAGATTGTTGAAAGAGACCCCGATCAGATGATCTGAGAGGCCATTTGGTGTTATAAAGCATACATGCATATACATACACGAGTCTAGCCATAAAGGGCTTAATATGTCATTAATATAATTTTAAATAAAAACAAATTCAGCTTAATTAGCAGAAACTGTTTTGAGTAGGTTGTTCTGTAGTACTTACTGGAGTACTGATCTGGCCCTTTTGAAAGCAAACTGGGTTGTGTGTGGCCCGTGAACTAAAATATGTTTGACACTCCTGGATCAGGCATGAAACGTAGGTTGAGAAATATGTCCGACAGCACATGAAGGCATCATGGCGTGACGTCCCGCTGGGCGTGTCCCTCCCGCAGCGTCACCGAGGAGATTGTTCAGGCTGGTTATGGAAAACTCTGGAAGTTTCCACACTGTTTATAAAGAAAATATGGGGGGCTGAGCGGACCGAGTTGAGACAGGACTGAGGACGTGCGGCAGAAGTTCATCACCAGCAATTTACCAACAGCTACAACAATTTAGACCGTTGGTTGGTTAAAATGGGTAAAGACTACTATGAGATTTTGGGGATTAAGAAAGGAGCATCAGAGGATGACATCAAGAAAGCTTATCGTAAGCAAGCTCTGCGTTACCATCCTGACAAAAACAAGTCACCGGGAGCCGAGGACAAATTCAAGGAGATTGCTGAAGCTTACGACGTTTTGAGCGACCCTAAGAAAAAAGATATATACGACCGTTTTGGCGAAGAAGGTAAGTTTTCTTAATCATTCAATATTGTTGGGCATCAAGGCGCTGTCAGAATAACATTTAACACACTTGGGGCTACGAGCTGTCAACAAGGCTGGGCGGAAACAACAGTTCTGAACATGTGTAGGCTAAACTGGGATAATCCTGAGTGTCATGGCGCTGTCCTGGCAATCCTCCTGTCCTCCGACCTTCAGTCAGTGGCTTGTCTCTGAGCCAGGACAGGAGAACTGGTCTGCTGACGGCAAAACTCGCATTGCACGTTTCTGCAACAACTCTGAAGTACGGAGAGAAGCTGGAGGGTTCTGCATCTGACGGGACAGGAAGGGGGCGGGGGGTTCGGCTTTTAGGCCGTAACGATGACTAGCTAACCTCGGTGTTGATATTTTTAGTGCACGAAAACCTTAAAGGGTAGAAAATTCTACTTAAGTGTAAATGTTTTATTGTTACAACAAGCCAAAGTATAAAGCATAATATGCTTATAGTTTAAAGTCTTCAAAGTCAACAACAAAGTAAAGCTTTAAAACAAATGGATATCAGTTTACAAAATTTACATCCAAAGTATAGTGAAGTGGAAGCATAACCTTCAAGTGCTTCAGCGTTGTCCTCGTTGTACTACGCTGCAGTCTACCATTACTCCTATTCATGTTGTTAGACAATGATGATGGACATTGTGAGATTAACAGTACTCTAGAGCAAGGGTATTGGTATGGGGGGGGGGCAGTCCCACCCCATGCACCCAACTGGACATATCCCAGCTACTCTCATGGAATACTTAAGTTACTCCTAGTAAAGCCTGGTAAAATTGTGAAAAATCACCTATCCAGTGCAGTTATCCAGTGCACTCATGCAGTGAAACCTCAGTTATCCCCAGGGATCACAGCATTACACAAGCATTCATGTTGTATTTATTCACATTCTTCTTGGTACCTCCTGAACTGAGAGCATTTCCAAATAAGGATGCTGACAAGTAATATTTTGGCTCACAGTTAAACAGCAGCTGCTGTATAACTTTGGTTATACAGCAGTGGTTTGTGGCACTTTTTGGGGGGTGTGGGGGGCTATTAATTCTAACATGACAAATGTGTTTTAGCCCTGTTTCCTGGCTGATTTTAGTGTTATGCTAGTTTCACATCTGCTTTTGTACTTTAAAGGGTGTTTGCAAAATCAAAACACAGAATAACTTTGTTCATACTATTGTTTAAACGAAAAAACATGGTATAATAAAATTCTCTTTATAGCAGCATTCACGTGAACCTCATTAGTGTATGGGATATTTTTAAATCATTACTAATAAAGATCTAAAATTAGTAATTTGCAGTAAATAAGTTGCACAAAAGTAAGATAATGATGACTAACAACTGTTTCTTACAAGAATAAAAAAACCCAAACAAACTTACTGCAGTGTGCCAAACCCAAACTGAATCCTTTTAATCTGATTGTTTCTACTACGTTTCCAGGACTGAAAGGCGGAGGCCCTACTGGTGGTGGTGGTGGTCCTGGCACCTTCAGCTACACCTTCCAGGGCGACCCCCATGCCATCTTTGCAGAGTTCTTCGGTGGACGTAACCCATTTGAACAGTTCTTTGGCGGGCGGAATGGAGGCATGGATGAGGAAATGGACACTGATGACCCATTTGCCCGCTTTGGGATGGGTGGCAGCGGAATGGGGGGAATGGGTGGGTTCCCTCGCTCCTTCAGCTCTGGTATGGGCGGTCACACTAGTGTGGTAAAGAAGCAGCAGGATCCTCCTGTAGTTCATGATCTCCGGGTGACCTTGGAGGAAGTGTTGTCGGGTTGCACCAAAAAAATGAAAATCTCTCGGAAAAGGCTGAACCCTGATGGCCGAACATTAAGGAAAGAAGAGAAAATCCTAGAGGTACAAATAAAGAAAGGCTGGAAAGAGGGCACTAAAATTACGTTTCCTAAAGAGGGAGACGAGACTCCTACAAACATTCCAGCTGACATTGTATTTGTGTTGAAAGACAAGCCACATCCAGTGTTCAAACGTGACGGCTCTGACATCATTTACACCGCCAAGATCTCACTCAGAGATGTAAGTTAAGAGTACATATAACTTTAAAAATACTTTTTCAATTTTTCTTTTAATCAGTTTAAATGTTAACTAAATGACAGATGAACTTAACTGGAATTCCTAATGTTTTTCTTCTCTATCTTCTTCTCTTCTGATCCACCAGGCTTTGTGTGGCTGTACAGTCAATGCACCCACACTAGATGGCAGAACAGTCACTGTGTCATCAACAGATATTGTGCATCCGGGGATGAAGCGACGAATTAGTGGAGAAGGGCTACCTTATCCCAAACGACCTGATCGTCGGGGAGACCTAATAGTAGAGTATGAGGTCAGGTTCCCAGAGCGGCTCACTCAGAACGCGCGGGACACAATCGCTCAGGTCCTTCCTCGATCTTAAAAAAAGACAATCATACCAACAAAACTTAAACAAAGCTGCCAATATATATTTTTGTCAAATATCACGTGGTTACTTGTGGCGGTTAAACTCACTCCAGCCAATAAAGGACAAACTGATGTGTCAGATCATCCTTGGTCTACTTGATCATCTGTAGTGTGAGAACCACCTTTGGAACATGCTTACCTGAATGGGTGAAGCAATTCACAGACTAGAATGTAAATATATGACCAATACTGTGTGTTGTTTGATTTCTTGAATATTATATTTTGATGACAACGAGTGTATAATATATAAAATGTATGCGCACTATTCTGAGGGAGCTGTTGTTCATTCTAAAAGTCTCATTGAGAAGTTTATTTTATTTTATTTTGTAAGAAATTACAACAGGAACATTTGCATTGCAATGTTTACATAGTTAGTATAGAGCTCCTATAAAGTTTCTTATGATGGATAAAAAATTTCCTTTTCTGAGAGACTTGCTTCTTGACATCAAGTAATTTTATGTGTGTTTGAATGAGTGGTGTTGCAGTTGATGCTGTAAGGAGTGACATTAAAATCACAAGTGTTGCACTATCTTTGGACAATAAAGACATTAAAATTGTTTAATGTTAAAGAGAGTAGTCTTTCTGTTTTTTTTATTGCTCTGTGAGTATTTCAAATTAAGGTCTGTCAAAAGTGATACTGTTTCCATGTAATGGAAGGAAATTTAAAATTCAATAAGGGCAAGTTTTTCCCCATGATTTTCTTCCTCTGGTGAATGTCTGCTCTTTAACAAAGATGAAAGGAACACCATGAGCAAAATTGTCTGAGTCTCCTACATTCACTAAGTGCGATGTCAGTTTTGACTAACAAGGTTTAAAATTCAAAGTCTTGTCTGCTGCCACTATAAATACACATACTTAATTCTATAATTTAATCTCATTGAACTTCAGATACTGAGTGTCTCAAAAAGACTTGAAGAAGCTGGGCTTTTATATGGACAGGCCCATATGTTTTTGGACTTTTGAAATTTTTGTAATTTTGCCTTTGTAAACCACCACAGTTAAGTTTAAATCAAACAACATAGAACTAAAGTGCAGACTATAAGATTCGACTCAAGGGGTTTAAGCATTGTATTAACATTGTATTAATGGACGTACAACCTTTTTTGTTTTTTTTATACATATTTGCCCAGTTTTAGAGGTTCAAAAGTAACTGGATTGTTGGCTGACAAGAGGTTCCATGGTCAGATGAGTCCTGTTCTCTTGTCACTTTTATGACAAATTAAGCAGATTAAAGACAAGGATGCTTGTCTGCTTGTCGTCATCGACTGGATCATGAAGACTTCCACCAGTGAATGCAGGAATGGAATTCGGTGGACCCTTTGGAGTCAGCTTGATGACTTAGACATTGCTGATGACCTGCCACTTCTTTCTCACAGCCAGCAGCAGATGCAAAAAAAGACCAATGGACTGACTGGCAGCTACATCAGCACATGGTGGGCTCATCATCAACAAGGAGAAGACTAAAATCCTCAAGATCAACTCCAATAGCAACAACCCAAGCATCCTTAATGGAAGTTCTCTCGAGGAAGTACAGTTTCCCTTACTTGGGCAGCATCATCAACCAACAAGGTGGAACCAATGCAGATGTCAAGGCAACGATTGGCAAAGCAAGAGTCGCCTTCATCCACATTGAGAACATCTGGGCATCCAACGTGAAGTCAGTACTGCTGTACAGGGATGACACCTGGAAGACAAAATAAACCTCAAACAAAGAAATCCAGACATTCCTCAATAGTTGTCTCAGAAGGAACCCCCACATTTACTGGTCAGACACCATCAGCAACATCAACCTATGGGAAAGAACCTCTCAACTCCCAATAGAGGAAGAAATCAGGAAGAAAAGATGGTGCTGGGTAGGGCACACTCTGCACAAACCACCAACCAACATCACCAGGCAGGCTTGACAGCACCTGCAGTGTTTAGTACTTAGATTTGCTTCTTTTTTCATTTACATTTTGAACTTGATATTCATCCTGATGTTGTTCATTTAGGGCCTTTATTCAGAATCTGGACTAGTTATGACATTTCTGAATAATGCTTTCTTTATTATCAATATATGCACATGATAACCATTTCACAAAAGGAAATGTCATTTTATTTATTGAACCCATGTATTTCTGCACAGGATGTTAACATTTGTCCTAATTCAATAAAAGTATTAGTAATAGGTTATTTAATTTGTTTATTTAGTGTTTTTGGTCTGTTTTACCAGATTACATGATAAAGCATAGACATACGTTAAAAAACTTCAATGCTTCCTAAAAGTCATATCTTTATTTCAGTTTTATACATTGCACATCACAGATTTTGCTCACAACATGCAGGACTAATCTGGGCTAAATAAAAAGGGCCATGCAGCCCTGGTTCACTCAAGGTAATGTCTGTAAAACAAAGATATAATAAGTAAATTTCCTAATAAAGTTATAATATTGAGATATTGAGAAGATGCAGCATTTCAGTTTTTAAGCTAATAATAGAGATAACAATGCCAAGAAGATGCCTTGGATCGGCCCCTCCTCATTTCAGTTAGTTTCTGAGAGTTCATTGGGAGTATTTTAATGAACACAAGTAGTATTTTCTTATATAACTGTGGTTTGAATGGCTACCTTGCAATATGAAAGAATCCTCAGACTGTCCTCTGATACCCGTGACATGGTCAGCAGAGTCTGCTTGTTGAGTTTGATGCCCTTGAGCTTCATGCACTATATGTACTAAAACAAATGGAAGAGCCAGTGGTGAAGAGTTCATACCCTGAAAGAGTCATGAACTAATTCTTCTTAGAAGACTGATGAAAGCTTCCATATGGTATGTTCCCTGTTTCTTTCTCTCTTTTTTTTAAGCTAAAGAGGGACGGTCAAACAACATCATGCCCATTTAATAATGACAGGAGCTGAAGGCAAACAAGATGCAATCGTTTCTTGGTACAATCACAGCTTTGTAGCTTTACTCAATCTTTGAGCAGTGAATCAGATGACTAATTTGAGGCAGACTGCTAGACATTTCTGCTGCGCTATTTATTTTTTTTACTTACCTTATTTTCTACTCGGATAACAAAATGAAGCCCCTTCATGTCCTTGTGTTTTTTTGCTTCTCAGGTGAGTTTTGATCAATTTTATCCAGAGACGTTTGTTTTAATCAGTAAAAGCTATATTCTATTTTTAATGTGTACTTATGCATGAAGTGAAGTGAAGAAATAAATGCAATATGTGTAGGTTAATAATTTTTGGAGTTATCTTCATGGCGTTTTCTTAAATGAAAATGGATCATTTTGATCTGTTAGAGCAGTTTTGAAATTGTCAGGTCATCTCCAGTAATTTCTAAAATAGATAGAATATTTTACTTTTAATGAATATCTGATTAATTGAATTTATGTGAATTATGAGGCTATTCTTAATACAATCAAAGATTGGTCTAATATGATATATAGACTTTAACTGGTTTTTATTTGTAATGCAGCTGCAGTGACTTTTTAAACTCTAAAAAAAGATAAAAACTAAATTTTGCGATTGTTTGCAATGCATACAATATAATCATAATGTTAAGCCATCAAAAGCGATCTTATTCAGTATAGTTGAATGTACTACTCTTATTATAGTATCATCTTAAAATCATCTTAAATTGATATGTACAACAAGAGAGTAAGCTAAGATGTTTGGTGTAATAATTTTCGTGTTATATTAATTATAAGTTGCAGTCATAGAATTATTAATAATTATGCTTTTTTAACTTTATTACTTACATATTTATAATGAAATGGCAACATAATATTTTAATAGAGTGGGAAAATGTTGTTATTTCAATGCGATGAATTGCAGGTATATTAAAATATGAAGTAGTCTGTATTTTTAATTTTTTTTTTAAAAATTTAGTCTTCAGTCACATTTTGATTAAGTTTCTGAAAGAATCATGGTTTGGGTTAAAATAGTCCCTTTCAAAATAGTAAACAAATATCAGAGAGCTTGTCTGGCAGAAATCCTCAGAGTCAAACTGTTTATCTTTTCATCAATGTTTTCATGCTTGAGGATACTTAACTCTGGCTGTGAAATAAAAGGTTTCTTTGTTTAGCCTCTTCCCTGCATGGAGATGCAATTTTTTTCTAATTTGCAGAGAATGTTTGAAAGATTAGAAGTCTACAGTGCTTTCTTGTAATGACATTTAACTGTATTTTATAATCTCCTTGACTCAAACCAACAGTTAACTGATCTTATTTCTATAGCAAAGCAGCACTCTTCTCAGGGCATTTTATATCATAAGGTAAAGCTAAAGAGAATGGTTCCCTTGGAAAGAAAGAAACTCAGCAGTGTTAGACTCAGAGGGAAAAAAGCCTGAACCATTTGGGGTGAGGAGAAATGGAAAGATAGAAGACAAGCATTCAGAGAAAACAAACAGTATAAAGATGACCCTGAGCAGGTTAGTAGGGTGTCATGTGGACATCAAGTTTCACTTTGAATGAAATGAAATGGTTTTCCAAGATCAAAATGCATGAGAAGATAAAGAAGTCAGTACAGCAAGAAATATAATTTGTGTTCACCACATTTGTATGCTGGTTAGAGCCAGTGTTAAGCTGTAACCAGGCCTTCTTGTGTCAAACTGCAGTTGTGGGTATGGAGGCCTCAGAAGTGCTGGAGGTGAGCGGCCGTGTTGGAGGTGAGGTCTCCATCCACTGCTCCGGTAGCTGGAACAGAGACAGCGGTGCCAAACACAACAGCATGTATTTCTGCAAAGGAGTCTGCTCCAGTGAAAGCATTCTCATTCAGAGTGAGAGGAGGCGATCCACTGTCGTAAGTCAAGGGAGATACAGCATTAACAATGCCAGAGAAGATGGAGTCTTCAATGTGGCTATAAAGAAGCTGGAGAAAGCGGACACAGGGAGATATCGCTGTGGTGTGGAGAAAACCTTGAATGTGTTGTATCAGGAAATCAATCTCATAGTTGTAGAAGGTAGGTAAAGTTTCCTGCAGGTAAATGACCCATTTTAAGGTTAAGGTTTTAACTGTAGGTTAGCATAATGTAATCATTTGACCATTTTTGTGCACAGCTGGACTATAAAACCAATGAAAATCTTTGTCTTGCAAAAATAAGATTCATATGATCAATTTGTGGATAGGCTGGAGGAGACAATAGCTAATGTTGAGCCCACCAGTATGTGGCTGGCATTTGCAATACTTAACTAAATTAAGACTGAAATGTATATTAAATTCTTTATTAACAAAGTTAATAACAGTGTCACATGACCCCACAAGCATTATTTCTCATCAGTCTGCCTGCGTCCTCTCCTCTCAAAGCTTCCACTGTTCCCAGATCTCCTTCCTCCACTACTATCATTCCAAACAAAACAGCACTTCTTTCACATGACAGCTTTACATCCAGCACCGAGCAATCACCAGCACCATCTTCACCCTCAGATGGAAAGAGAAACAGACATGAAGCATCCCGACTCACAGGTATTTCAAGGCCGCATGGATCTGATAGCAAGTTTAACAACAGCAAATACAGCATGTATGTATAGCAAAACTCTGGATAAGAATGGTTTAATCTGACTCAGATTTGTACATACACCAAAGTTGATTTTTTGTGTGCTGCAGCATAGCATTGCTTCCAACTGATGGCATGAAGATACTTCCTCAGTAATAACAAAATAATGACATTCCACAGTCTTGCTTACACTTTCTCCTTTTCGTTGTTTTGATGTGTTCATGGTGCATATGTCATGGTTGTATTTGTGGTACTCACAATCTAGCTACAGATGGATACCTGTTCAGGGTCTACCCTGCTTTTTGCCCTATGATAGCTGCGATATGCTCCAGCCCCCTGCGACCTTGATAAGGATAAGTGGAAGAGAATGGATAGAACTTTAAATTTTACTTGTAATATAATAATTGTTTTAGTGGTTTGGGTTTTTGGCTTTCACCAAATGTGGCACTGTTCACATGACAAACATCTCCACTTTGGTCTCATCTGTCTAAGGGACATAGTTCCAGAAGTCTTATGGACATTCAGGTGAATACCTGACAGACCTGCGAACTACTAAAACTAGTGCAAGAGGTAGTCCCACTTACACTAGCAGCACCTGGCTACTGCTTTCCTTCTTAATTCCCATGCAAGCACCAAACATTTGCTTAGTTTTTCACACAGTGCTTCTCCATTTTGGTTTAGGTTTTGTTAAATAGATAACAACACAGTATAAAAAATGTCATGTTTTGTAGTTCTCCTGAGATAATTTTTAAATGTTGTCATAGATTAAAAAAAAATGTAACAAATGAAAATTTAAAGTTTTAACTAAACTGTCACATTTGTCACATAAACTTTGGCAAAGTGGTACACCATAAAAGTAACTTTACTCCTAGAATACAAGGAATATTATCAACAGAAATAAACTTTAACATGACACAAGATATTGATCAGTGCTTTTTTTCCATAAAAATGAGAAGATTTAAAATGTGTTTAGGACAATTGTCTTGATTTGTTTTATGAACTTGTTGTTCTCCAAACTAAAGAGAAGTCTTTTGTTGCTTGCAGATACCACAATGGTCATCATTGTCTCAGGGAGCTTAGCTCTTCTGGTCTGTGCCATCATCCCTGTTATTTTCTATGGACACTGGCGGAGTCACACAGGCTAGTATCACAAGTTTAGAAACAGTAAAGTATAATAATTCCATGGCAGGGTATTGTTCAGGTACATGACAAATCTTCTTGTTTATCTCAAAAGGTCCGAAAAGAGATGAAGACAACAAGGGTGAGGTGAGTGACCATTTGTTATTCAACTATTTTAAAACTGAGTTTCCATATCTAAAGGCTGTTTCAAACATTAAAGTTCACTGCTCAGAAAATAGCTTCAATGGTGATTTATTCACAGGGTGATCATCGGGAGGAGAATACAGATGTTGCATCTGGTCAGGTTGCAGTGGAGCTGCAGGCTTTTGATTCAGATGTTGCTCCAGAGACCGATGATAATTACACCTCCGAATATGCTGCCATCTACCAGGCACAGGAACCTCAAACCATGGACTGAGAAGTCTTTTTTGTCCTGACAGCTTATTTTCTTCTTTGAATTTTACATAAAATAAAGTAACTATTTGACTATAATTCTTTTTGGATCCTTTAGTTGATTTTATATCATAAACAATAAGCTGAGACATTAGAAACATGAACAACAGCATAAAGAACTATGATTAACAACTTAAAGGTTGTATTTCTAAACGCAAATTCAAAGTGGTATCATAGTCATACCAAATGATGGTGCGACACACAAGCAGTATATTCAACCTTTACACTTTCTTCTAGCAGCCTTTACAGAATGTGGCCTTAGGTCACATTTGTTTCATTTAGCTTGTCTGTTACTTGCTGTCACATCGCACAGTTAACTTAAACCTACAGAAAGCAAATAGAAGAGTGACTTTACATGTTTGTATGCAGATTATTTAGATGGACATAAAATATAACTGTGTATCATACGTGCAGTATAATGCAGCATAGGTGTAAATTATTTTGGTTGGATTATTCATAAGGAGACAAAAGGAAACAAAAATTATTAAAACTTTTGTTGATATGAAAATATACTTTTAGTTTATAAAGTGGTGTTGCTTCAGGATTCTTTAAAGAACATAATGTTCGTAAGCACTGTGACCACACGATGAGTCAGACATCTACTGGTACACACATGCACGTCTGCTACAAAATGTTGACTTCTTTGTGGCTTACTTGCTAGGAAGGATGTGTTTGGTGACAAAGTCATTGGGGGGCACAGTCATTTCTTAAACCATTAAACGACAACTCTGAAAGACAATGACCCATATTACTGAGCTTTCTCAAGATAAAGATTACTTTGTGTGTGCCATTTAATTTGTTCTTTAAAAAACAACAAGATTTTCTGTCATTTAATGCTGTTACATTCTTGGTCTAAAGAGGGAATTGAACGCAACAAGAAAAGTTGTTGGTTAGGAAGTCCAGAACCCAGTTACAAAGAGAGGAGCTCAGTCCAAGAGTCAGTAATTTATCAGCAAGTGTCTGTGGGATCATTGTGTTGAAAGCAGATGAGAAGTCACGAAGAGCATATGGACGTTCTCTCCTAGCCCTCCTCATCACCCGTGTCCAGAACATACAGCCACAGAGTTGATGACACAATTTAAAAAATTGAAAATCGACCTGAGGCCTAGGGTGTGAAACCCTAGGCTGCTGTTACTGAAATTTACCCCATGTTTTGCATGCGCGATACCCACACAGTGGACCAATGT
The DNA here is from genome assembly GCF_001858045.2 of Oreochromis niloticus. Taxonomy (NCBI): domain Eukaryota; kingdom Metazoa; phylum Chordata; class Actinopteri; order Cichliformes; family Cichlidae; genus Oreochromis; species Oreochromis niloticus. The sequence continues at coordinate 30,989,168 of NC_031971.2, read as the reverse complement.
GTCTATTTCACGTTTTTCCGTGATACTGGGTTGGGAGGTAAAAGCAAACATAAAAAGTAGAATGTTTGTTATTTTGATATGAAAATATCTTCTTTAGTCTATAAAGAAGTTCTGCTTTAGTTTTTTTTTTTTTTTGCTTTTATTGTTTATTTTATTTTATTTTCACTTGCTACACACGGGACAGACATGACTGGGGGAAGAAAAGGGAGAAAGAAAGAGAGGTAGGGAAAGAAAAACTGTGGGGAAGAGGAACGATGATAAAGGGCAAAAAACAAAAACCAACAAAACAGACAAAAATACATATATCAATCACCTGGATCACCTGTTGAGAAAGAAAAAAGAGAAAACAAGCAAAAAAAAAACAAAAACAGAGCAATATAATAAACAACATCATCGTGATAATCTATGTGAATATAACACAAAATACTAAATACTGAATATTATGGTGCAGCACGTAGGATGGACAGCGCACAGTGTGCTTTGAGGTAGGAGCCAAAAAGGGTGTAGTTTGTGTCTGTGAGCACCTGTGTGTACACCTGTGAGCATGAGCGCGCTTGTATTTAAAAGGTTCCTTCATGTAATGATCTGCTAGAGGGTGTGGGGGCCACAGCCCCGTCCTCCAGGGCATGAAGCAGGTATGGAGGAGATCCAGGCCCCAGACATCCAGAGGCCCTCAGAGCACAAGAGACCAAGGAAAACCAACGGAGGGGCAACTGTGCCACTCTCCCGGAAAGAGCTGAGGAGAGCCCCAGATGAGGGGTCACTCAGCAGCCGCGGAGCAGAAGCGGTGGTGGTGGGGAGATAGGCCTCCATACCTTGGAGGCCCATACCTTGGGCCTTAAAAAAATAATTTGAATAAGCTCTGTGTGTCACAGAACAGCCAGAGGCTGAGTACCAAAACTGAACCCACATTCAGAGAACCCAAAGCGGAGGCTGAGGAAAGGTTTTAACAGTGTTTTATTAACCAGGACAAGGATATTATTTACAGTGGCACTTGACTTAAGGCTTGATAAATGGGGCATGGGGTCTTGGTTTGGAGAGAGGAGGAAAAGCAGAGTGACAGGTCCAAGAAAGCAACGGGAGCTGGACTGGTGATTAGGTACGCAGTGGAAGAGAGGAGAGCGGCGTTAAAATGGTAACCAGTGAGGAGTTCTGGAGAGATTGGAGGCTATGAATTTCTTTGTCTTACTGTGCAGGTGGGAGACGGAAGCGTTGAAGAAGAGGTGGTGCTGACCGGGTGGGTTTGGTGGTGTGTGTCGGCTGGTTCTGTGGTAGTGTGAGGGCAGGAGGGCAGGCAGGTGAGGCAAGGAGATAATTCCAAAAAGCAGGCAGGTGAACCAGATTTACAGGATGAGTTTTTCAGCGCTGTGGAATATCCGGGAGCAACTAGAACACAAGGTAAGCAAAGCACTTGAGAATTACCGACATGAAGCGTGAGGCCTGGTTACCAACAAAGAGTTGTTGACGAACTGGCAAGGAAGCAGTGTCAGTGAGGAGCTTAAATCTCCAACCTAATTGCCTCAATCAGCTCCAGGTGAGGGAGGCTGTAGGCCCTGCCCATGGGCCAGTGGAATTCCAGTAGAATTTTACATCCACACACCCAGACCATGACACTGTGACCATTTATCAGTCAGATATTTACAGGTGTACATATGCAGATCTGATTTCTCTGTGACTTTAATGTAAATACCTAGCCTATTTGTTTTTGGCTCTGAACTTTGAGATAGGATTTTAATATTTTTAGGTGCTAACTGTACTAATTAAAACATCAGTGTCTGGTTGTATTGTGAAAGGATGGTAATTACAGAAAAATATGTCTTCCAGAAAAGAGTTAATGAGGAAAATTGTTAATACTTTCACACGTATCTGTCTAGTTACTGTCTCCCAGAAATTTTTCAGTTTTTTAAAATATCAAAACTTTTCCTCAAATAATATTAACAAAATCCACAATATTAAAAGAAATTATGCAATATGCCTATTATATGAAACGTAATGGATATATTATCACCCCTCCTTTTAATTAGGTTATTTTAAAATTTTGAGCATGGCACCACTTTTGGAACTTGGAGCTTCTACAGGTAAAGTTTTTTTGGTTAATGATTGATCCACCTTTGAAGTGAGACATACATGCAAAAATGTGAGAATCTACTGATGTCAGCACAACAAATGTCATTTACCCAAATGAAAATTTTATAATTGATTTAGCAAACGTTATTTTCTATAATGTAAACAGATATAACAACACAACTTATGTCTTTGCTGCTGTCAGAAACACAGTTTAAAGAATCTCTCATAAAAGAAGTTGCGTTGGTGTCATTTCCTTCCGTTTACCCCTCCAAACCTTCGCTAGTCAGATTAATCAGATTAATCATATTAGTCACATTTTCACAAGCAGACCCTGCAGAAGTGAGTCTGTCCTCAACCCCTCATCTAGTCTGTGTGTGCATTGTGGCTGCTTTGTGTGCTCATGGCCGGTTCGTTCTGCACTCGTTTTATTATTTAATAACATCGTGAAAGTGTCAGTGAACATATTTGCTTACTAAATACCAATTGCTTTCATGACAAGGTGTAAAGTGGTGGATCATGTGGACATATCTGACCACTGTTTAGGGTTGAAAATGCCAAAGGGAACGTCGTCAATTTTTTCAGACACAATGAAGACCATTTCATTCATCTCTTGCCTTTGTTATGGTAAGTGACTTACCAAAATCAACATTTTAATTCATTTAAACATTCATTTTGATGCTTTAAATCTTGTCACATGAACATTTTTAGCATGCACACTGACTGACGGAGCCATAATCAATGTAGAGGGATTTGAGGGGAGAAATGTCTCCTTCCAGTGCAAACACAAAATTGCATCGAACAGCAACAAGTATTTTTGCAAAGATCCATGTAAAAGCGAAGGAGAAAAACTGGTTACTGTAGAATCTGGCAGAAGAGCAGAGTCAGGGAGAATAACTCTGGTGGACTCTGGGGATGGATCCTTCAATGTGACCTTCAGTCATCTCCAGCTGTCAGACTCACAGAAATACTGGTGTGGAGTGGACAGGCTTGGTTTTGACACATATACCAAGGTACAGCTCACAGTAAAGAAAGGTACGTGTATTGTCTTATCTAACTTTATCTCCCTTTATCTTGATGAAAGATGATCAATACCATTAATTATTATTTTATATATTTATCTACATTCATGAAGTCAATGTTCCACATTAGTGGTGTGCTGTGTCTAAGTTAATTTAATTTAAGTTTTGTACAATATTATTTATTCATAATTATTAATATTAGCATACTTGGGATTTTTGCCAGTACTAAACAACAACAATCAAAACATGAGAAAAATATGATTTTGATTTTAGTGCATTTTGTAACTTTTATAAAAGTTCATAATCCTGTGGCTCCCAGTATATTTGTCTTGTGACATGGCTGGAGCTCCTTATGTTTGATGAGTCACAAGGAATTTTTTGGAATTGAACACTGACCTCCCCAATTCCAAAAAAGTTGGGACACTGTTAAAATGTAATAAAAGCAGAATCCACTGATTTGCAACTCCCATAAATCGGTATTTTAATTACATTTGAACACATATCAAATGTTTAAACTGAGAAAAGGTGCTCTTTTAAGAAAAATATTAGCTCATCTTTAATTTGATGACAGTAACACGTGTCAACAAATTTAAACATATAGGAACTAAAAAGACCAGCTGCAGGACTTTTGGGAGAGGAACGTTTTTCTATTCTTATCCAACACAGGATTCTAGCTGCTCAACAGTCCTGAGTCTTTTAATTTAATTTTAATTTTACAATGTGTAAAATGTTTTCAGTTGGCTAATGGCCTGGGCTGCAGGCAAGTGAGTTCAGCTCTTCAACTATGAAGGCATACTGTTGTGATAAATTTAACATCCAACTCAACATTGTTCTGCAGAAATATGAAAGGCCTTTCCTGAAGAACACGTTGTCTTCATCGGAGCATATGTTGGTTTAAAATCTGTATCTAACTTTGAGATCTGATGGTGCCTTAAGCCAGTATCAAAGCACTAATGCACCCCCACACTAACAACGATGCAGGCTTTTGAACTGAGTGCTGGTAACAAGCCACAATTTTACATTAAGGAACAATATTCTCCTATTGTTTCTCAATTCATGGACATAGTTTTTGCAGACTGGTGAACCGCTGCCTTTTTACTCTATTTGCCTCTTCAAGATGACTTTTTATACCCAATCATGTCACTGACCTGTTGCTGAGTTAGCTGCAATGTTCCTCTAGTGCTTCAGTACTATGTGCGTTTTCCTTTTGTTGCTTCTGTCTCAACATGTTTAAAATGTTCCTGTCATCAATTTCAAAATGAGCTAATATTTTTCAAGAAATTGTAAAATGTATAATTTTAAACATTTGATATGTTTTCTATGTTCTATGGTGAATAAAATATGGATGTATGAGATTTGTGAATCATTGTGTTCTGTTTTTAATTGTTACACAGCCTCTCAACCTTTATTTCTGGTCAATCATCACTTGATTAAGGGATTTAGTACTTAGCTGGTGATCCACTGTATAAAACTACTAAACTCTAAATGCACAAATAAGTTAAAACTAACACCATGTGGAAGGAATAAAACTGTGAATACATCAGTATTAGTTGTTTAAAAGTAACTGAAAACTGTAAACTAATACTTATAATATGAATGAAAGACATTTTTTGGTGTTAAAGGAACAATTTATAAGTAAAATTTCAATAATCTCAATACCTCTGCTACCGTTCTTTGTTATACAGCTGTTGAAACTGAGACGACTCTCGTGCCTGATGTTTCTTCCACGTCGACGTTTCAAAATATCAACACACCACACTTCACAACTGGACCAGGAACCATGAAACATACAGAAGTGTCAGCAGGTATAATGAAGATGGCAAAATGAAATTTCAGTCTACATATAAATAAATTGCTGAATAACTTAAATGCAATGACATTTCATTCTGTCTTACAGCCTTTACTACTGAAGCAGAACCTAAAATCAGTGGAGGTAAAGTTCAGTTTGAAATTATTACTTAAAGATTTTGCATGAATAAGATAATAAGATTTGATAATTCTCTTTTTCATCAGGCACCATCATCTGTGCTACTGTTGGGGGTGTTGGTCTGATTGCTATCTTGCTGCTGACAGTATGCTTCAGGAAGTCCAGAAAAGCCTCAAAGCATGAAGTACAAGTTTACTGCAGCAGCATTGAGCTCAGCAATGCAAACGAAACAGAGGTATGCATCAGAAACTGGAGATACTATGCAAAGTGTCTCTAAAAGTAATCACTATTAAACAAATGAAGCATGTATTAATGTTCTGGGTTGAATATACAGAGGTATAATGATATTAAATCACGAGACACTTACACTTCTGGATTCTATATTTTGTCACTGCACAACTAACATACTGTTAGATGGAAAGAAAAATACCACTCATGTCTGTGCTCTAAATACAATGCAAAATGCTGGAGATGGTTAACGAGCTTGCCAAAGAAGCAAGAAGAAACTGGTATTCTGGCTCCATTCACAGATAAAAACAAATATATTGGTGCCTCTTTAATTTCTGGAAAATCAAAAAACTTAAGTTACACATCCTGTCCAATAAATTCTCTGACACACAACCAGACTGAAAACACACTTTTCTATTGGATGGATTCAATTCTGAGCATGATTGTAGGTGTGCCACTTTGTGCTGTTTCCCTTATTGTTTCTGTCTTTAAACTAACTTAATTAATTCATTTTCTCTCTGTTGCTTTTGAACACGTGGGTGTCCTAACAGTAGAGCTGGGGTGAGGTAGATCTTGGCAGCTCTGTTCATGATGGTCCCGTGACACTTACAAAAGATTTACAAAACTTCCGAATGTTACATGTTTTGTTGCACACTGTACTCAATCAATCTACAAAATAAAAATAATTCACGTTATGCCAGAATTAAATGTGAATGAGGAAATGTAGGACATATAAGAATGTGCTGTTGTTTTTTCTTTGTTCCTTTTCAACAGGGCAGTTGTGGGTATGCTGCCATTGACAAGAAGACAAAGTGTAGTAACAAGTCATCTGAGAGTTCCTCTGCCTGTACTCACCAACAAAGACAGGATCCACCAACATCTGAACCCCTTTGCACCTATGAGAACATCACTTTCCCCAAACTTCCTGCATGTTCAGGACATTCGCCAGCAGAGGAAAATGACTACGATATTAACACTGGGATCTACATCACTCCTTTGCCAGCTTTTGAATATGAAAGAACAGGTGATGGCACTTGTGGAAATCACACAAGAAAACATAACATATGTTTCTCCAACCTTCCTACACATTCAGAAAATTCACCCACAGAGGACCAAAATGACTATGACATTTACTCTGCCATTTACATGAATCCTTTGCCAGATATTATGTATGACACAACAGATGATGGCACTTGTAGAGACCACACGCCTAATCCTAAAACATGCAAAAATACAGAGAGCCCCGCAAACAGTGCATCACCTTGTGTCTCCCGTACCCCCTGTGAATCCAGCGAAGACAAGCCCGGATCACGTTGGTTTGGTTTAAACTTATCAGGAACAAATCAGAGTTAATCTCATAGATATGATTTGTATCTATTGTCATCTTATTAAGCTTGTACATGAAACTGTTGATATTGTTTCTATAGCTTTAGAGTTGAAATGACTTTAAAAAATTGAGTCTTGTTAGATTCATTCGATTCAAACCACTGCTCTGTGCTATAATTTCTGTAATAAAATAGGGTCAACATTATCGAACTCTGCACTAAGGTGTCACAGGACATGCACAGAGATGAGTCTACTGTCAGAGGCCGTGAGAAGATATTATTTGTATCCTTGTTCACTAATGTTGTTTCTTTTCTCTGCTGATTTTGCAAACCTGACTGAAACTCTTCAAAATCATTTCTCTGCAGATGATCAGTTAGCTGTTTTACAACTGTAATTTTTGAGATATTGTAAAAGGAAGGTTGGAGATTAGCCTCTAATTAGCTAAAAGAGTTAGGTCAAATAATGGCTTTTTAAGTAATGATTTAATTACTGCTATCTTAAAGGCCTGTGATACGTAGCACATTAACGGAGATAGAGTGATCATATTTAAGATAGAAGCATTAATTAATGTTATGAATTCCTTGATGGTTCTAATCATTAGCATTTGAATAAATATTGTCATTAAGATTAGCACATATATACCATTCTGCCTTGAGTTTAACGCCCCCTGCTGGACCACGTAAATTGTTATTAATGTGACAAGTGTGCATTTGCTTAGGGGTTCCTGTACTTAATGCTTTCTGTTGTTTATTTATGCGTTCGAAATCATCATACTACTTATTCATTATACTAATACTTTTAATACTTTTGCACGATTTTGATGAGTTTGTGTTCTAAAGCCAAAGTTTGTTTATTAGGTTGTTCCTAGTGTAACCACGTGTCATGTAGTCATAAGATGACCGATTATATATACATGTTTTTGTTGTTTATTGCTCCCCTTGACTTGTTGTAGAGTAGATTAGGAAATTTAAAGAAACTTTGATATTTCCCTCACAGTTGTATTCTTATATTTAATATATAAGCTTTAGCTTCACTTCTCTTTGCTTTCACATTATAGTAGTGGCTATACAATCTACCTTAAGCATCATCAAACAGATACATGCTTTTATTCCTCCTATTGTATTCTTTTGTTTTATATATTTTCACTCCAATTCAATGGTATATGTTGGTAAAGCTTAAAATAAAGCACCTGAAGCTTGGACGCTATATCCTATCTCTTGTATTCTTTTGAATGGAGTTTGACCTGCTGCTGAATTGTGTACCTATGCACACATGCACACACAAGAAGAGCAGGACAGTGAAAATGTGGATACGCAGCTGGCTAAACTATGCTTTTGCAGCAGATTGCAGTGAACAGCAAACATGGATGAGAAATGCTGGAGAAGCCCTTCACTGAAGGGATCACTGAGTATAAAAAATGAAGCATCAGTTAGTTCTCGGCATTCTGGTTCTACACACTGATCAAAATCATCTGTAGGTTTGTCATTAACTTTGACAAAATGAGATTAGAGGTTAATTTTGATGTCCTGCAGCTGCTATTGCCCAAAGATATTGGAGGCAGCAGCAGAGTACCTGTGTGAAGAGCTTTGCCCAGGAAAAGCCACTCAACAAAACTACAGGCCATGGATAAAACATGTGGATGGTTATGTCAGGGACTACGTCTTAGCCAGCAGCCTGAAGTGACCTTGCATTTGGCACATGATGAAAAACCAGAGCACCTGGTGTATGACGCAATGATCTTAGAACACCTTGAAGGAAGAGGACAACAAATATATTAAAAGGGATTCCTACTCTCTGTGACTGGATGTTAAACTAAGGTTAGAGATACAACAACATCCCACCTACTCCTGACCCTCACTTACCTACATATATAAAGAAAACTAACAATTATACTGAAAAACAACAACACTAGTCTCCATTGCAGGACTGCATTAAGAAAGCTAAAGCTCCTGCATAAGATAATTGGTGCTGTTTTGCATTGTCCAAACCATCACATGAACAAGCTAGAAGGCTATTGTTAAAGTATTTTATGGAGAGACAAAACCAAAAACCTTTTGTGTTTTCATTTTCTTAATTCGAGTTTAACTCTGTTTAACACTGTTAAAACACACAGTTATCAAAAAGGCTATGAAGGTGTTTGAAAGAAACTCTAATGCAGGCTCATCCTGTTTGTGCTCCCAGACCTTCAAAAGTAAGAAAAACTTGCATGAGCACAACTGTGGTATCTGTGGGGGCAAGAGCAGAACCTGCAGGAGTGAATCTGTCCTCCACCAGTCACCAAGCACATTTATGTGCATTGTGCCTGCTATAGTCGATTCGATCTACAGAGACCCTGTTGTATTTTTCATTGCCAGTGAATTTGTTAATATAGTAGACATTTATTTGGATCATGTACATGTTTTACTGTGATTGTGACAAGCTCATACTGTCACGGCTGGGGCAGCAGTCGTGTTGAGGATGAATGAGGACCCAAAATGCAAGCAGCCGACTGGTGATATGAGTGAGGGTTTATTTACAGGTGGCAGTGGCAGAACAGGCAGTGAGGAATGACAAATGACTAAAGAAACCTAAACTAAAGAAAACTAAAGAGCAAACCTGAAGTCATATGAAACGGAGAATGCAGAGAGCCGCAGATTAACACAGAGATACACAGACTAACGCAGACTACACGGAGATACACAGACGAGCCGACGACAGGCACAGACTGACACCCACTATATATACACACAAACAAGGAGACCAGGTAATGACATACAGGTGGGAGCACAGCTGATTCTAATACACAAGACGACCTGAGGATACAAGCTGAACACGACGACAACAGACACAGACCGTCAGAATAAAACAGGAAATCCAGAACACGAACAGGGCACAAGGGGAGGAGACAGAATACCAAAATCAGAATACACCCGAGGCACAAAATGAACTTCAAGGAAACACAAAACGCTGGGTCAAAATGACCCAGGATCATGACACATACAGAGGTGGACTATGAGTCGAATATTTGATATATTTGACACTTTTTGTTTTTAACAAATATGGGTTTAAACTGGAGCCCAAGGGAACACTTAGAATAAGAACAGAGTTGGTTTTCTTTCTTTCTCCTACCTTTTTTTTAATGGTAAATGACTTCTCCAATTGGCCTGGTTTCAACACATATGCAGCTTACACAAAAGAAAGATATGTCTATTGTCTTTTGTATTGCTATAATATAGTTGCTTCATATACGCAGTTTCATGATGCCATGTATAGTTATAGGAGACTTACTTTTGCAGAGTAAAATACAATAAGATGATAATAAAACATTTACTGGTAAAATGACATTTTGCAATGTTGTCTTTATTTATATTATTTTGAAAAAGCTTAAAGTGCCAAAGGTTAAAGTGCCCAAATGCATGACAAGAAATCACTGAAGCCATGACAGGTCCAATGCAGTTACAGCATATCTCAGGCATAGATTTAAAGTAGAAACATAAGTTCCCTATTAGACTTGAAACGGTGCTACACTAGTGATTAAACCTTTCCAGCAGCAGCAGGGGGAATAATATATTTCAAGCCAATAGGTCGCTAGTGGCCAAGGAAGGTATGAAGTACATTCCAGCCCCTTTCCATGCCAGGTAGGTGGTTGATATGTATTTACGTGTAGATGTGTTAGTAATGTTTCTTTAAACATTTTCCCGTGACTGTCATTTAGCTTGAAGAAAATATCTCCCTCTGCTCGTACTGCAATTTACTGCAACTTTTGCATGCATGACATCCACATAGCGGGCCAGTGTGTCTATTCCACACTTTTCCGTGATATTGGGTTAGGAGGTAAAAGCAAACATAGTAGTAGAATATTTATTATTTTGATATAAAAATATCTTTTTAGTTTATAAAGTAGTTCTGCTTTAGTTGTTTTTTAAATAAAATCATTTGAATAAGCTCTGTGACCATTTGTCAGTCAGATATTTACAGGTGTACACATGCAGATCTGATGAAATGTGTTGATTTCTCTGTGACTTACATGCTGGGAATGATGTGTTTGGTGGGAAAACTCAAAGGGAGACGTGGTCAGTTCGTACACCAGTAAACCACAACTCTAAGAGACAATGACTCATACTGATAAAAATCTCTCCTTGTCTGCTATTTAATGTGTTCAATAAATGAGAGAATTTTCTGTTATTTAATGCAAAGACTTAATGTATTAGTTTTTCTCCCCCAAAGTACTAAAATTCTAATTGTATTTTTTTTTCTTTTAAAATTCTAACTGTACTAATTAAACCCTCAGTGTCTGGTTGTAATATGAAAGGAGTGTAATTAGTTTTCTATCTTTTTTTTCAAAAATAGCAAAACTGATTGATGAAATCGACACAACATGTAATTATGCAATATGTTTATAATGTAAAAACAAGGGCTATTTTATCACCTCTCACTTCAAGCAGAGGATATTAAAATTGTAGGGCATGTTGTGAGAGCATGAAGCTTCTGCAGGTATGAGTGGAGGGAAATTATGGACTGATAAGTTTAATCAACATGAGCTGGTAGGTGAAGCTTCTGTGCTCACAGACAGAACTCTGTGCCTGACATGACCATAGTACCATTGGCTGCTTTAGCAAACTTTACCTTTTAAAATATAAACAGCTATTGTCATGATCCTGGGCCATGTTGGCCCAGCATTCTTAGTTTTCATGTATTTTTGTATTTTGTTCTTTATTTAGGCCATGGTTCCTGGGTTGCTCTGTTAAGTTGTTTCTTATTTGATTTCCCCTTGTGACTTACCCCCTGTGTGCCCCTCTGTGTATCTGTGAGCCCTCGTCTCCCCTCCTTGTGTTTTATTCCATGTTTTCCCCAGCCCGTTATGTCTGTCCTCCCTCTCTCCGCCTGTCTGAACCTCTGTGCACTTCCTGTTTTGCTTTGACAGTCCCTCGTCAGCATGCGTCATGTTGTGTTCACTCCTGCCCTGTCTCGTTATGATTATCAGTGTCACCTGTGTTCCCCGTGTGCTCCCACTCCCCTCGTTAACCCTCTGTGTATTTATGTCTGCGTCTCCCTCAGTTCTGTGTCGCATTCTCCCTTATGCTGTGTGTGATTCTCCCCGTGTCTCCTGGTATGCATTATGATTAGTTTTCCCAGTTTAGTTTTGTATTGTTTGTGATCTGTTTACAGCAATAAAGCTGTTCTTTTGAGTTCAAGTTCAGTCCCCGTGAGTTTGCGTTTGGGTCCACTTCCTGCCTGCCACACAGCGAAACATGACAGCTATGGTACAAAAACACCACTTAGGTCACAGTGTCAGCATTATAAATGAGCCTGTGTAGGTGTCATTTCCTTCCTTTCGCACCCCAAAGAACCTTTAAAAGTTAGAACAATTTGCTCAAGCAGAACCTGCAGAAGACAGTCTGTTCTCCATCACTCAACAGACACATCTGTAAGCATTGTGACTGCTTTGTGTGCATATGGTTGGTTAGTTATATACTTGCCTAGTTGTATTATTTTGTAAAATATTGTGAAAGTGTCAGTAAATATCTTTGGTTACTAAATATTGTTTATGTTCTATTACAATCATGACAAGCTGCACAGTTGTGTATTGTGTTGTGATATTTGACACTTGTGTTTTTAACAATCAAGGTTGTAAATGCAGAGCTTGAAGGGAACACTTAAAATAAGAAAAAAACTACACAACTCACTTTTTCAGACACAATGAAAACCATTTCATTCATCTCTTGCCTTTTCTATGGTAAGTGACTTTCCAAAATCAACATTTTAATTCATTCAAAAATATTCAATATGTCATCTAAAATCTCATCATCATCAATTTTAGCAGTTTCACTAACAGATGGAGCCATAATCAGTGTAGAGGGATTTGAAGGAAGGAGTGTCTCCTTCCAGTGCTTGCACAATATTGCATGGAGCAACAACAAGTATTTCTGCAAAGATCCATGTACAAGCACAGGAGACATACTGGTTACTGTAGAACCTGGCAGAAGAGCAGAGTCAGGGAGAATAACTCTGGTGGACTCTGGGGATGGATCCGTCACTGTGACCTTCAGTCATGTCCAGCTGTTAGACTCAAAGAAATACTGGTGTGGAGTAGAAAGGCCTTTTTTTGACACATATACCAAGGTACAGCTTACAGTAAAGAAAGGTACGTGTATTGTCTTATCTCTCTTTATCTTTTATCAATACACAATTCATCAATACCAATACCATTGTATAGTAAATTTGGGTTTTTCCTACAAATACGTAGGTGTGTGCGCATACAAAAAACAAAATAAACGGGTCATACAATAACATTAATGGAAAAGTATTTTAATGGATGGAGATACAGCTATAAAAATGGTATTGATGAACTGTGTATTGAAAATTGTTAATCATACTGTCATACTGGAGAACCTTGTTGGCGCACTAAGTAAAATGAAAATAAAAACCAAATATAACGACTTACAAATATCATAAACCAGTTTTATTTATAGCGCATGGACACTGTATCGAATGTTTTTTTATAAAGAAAAATACTAGCTAATGTTGAATTTTGAATTAACTGCTAAATGTTTCTCCTGTTGTTTCTTTTTAGCACTAGTTACTGTTCCAGATTCCAAATGTATTAATTTGAAATGTTTACTATGTTTTACTGTTTTAAAATACTTCCTCTAAATTAATATAGGGTAATCAATCAGTAGTAGACCCATAATAATGTCCATTATGTATATATAACAGCATCAGATTACAATATGTGCATCATATTTATGATGCAATTTTGAAAGACAGATATTTATTGGTAAAATAACATTTTGTTGGTAAAAGACTAATGGATTTATTATTATTATTATTATTATTATTTTATTATATTATATTATTATATTATTTTGGGAAAATTAAAAGTAAAAAAAATATGAATCTCTCTTCCACCACTCTTTCTTATACAGTTGTTGAAACTGAGACAGCTGTCATACTCAACGTTTTTTCTACATGGACATATCAAAATATCCACACAACACACTTAGTGATTGAAGGAGGAACCCTGAAGCCCACACACCTTTCAAAAGGTATAATAAATATAATGGAATAAATATACATATATGATAATATTAATTCATTTCATTCCTTAAGAAAATGAATCACAGCTAAACTTACATGAAGAAATATTCCATTCTGTCCTACAGCCTTAAACTTTACAGCTGAAGAACTTAAAAGTAGCACAAGTAAATTTTAGTTTGATATTATGACTTAAAGAGTTTGTATGAATAAGATCTGATAACTGTCTTGCTTTCATCAGGCACCATCATCTATGCTACTGTTGGGGGTGCTAGTCTAATCGCTGTCTTGCTGCTGGCAGTATGGTTTGGGAAGTCCAAACAAACCTCAAAAGAAGAACTACAAGTTTACTGCAACATTTCACACCTTAGAAAAGACAAAAAAAGAGAGGTATGAATTACAAACTGGAGATCACCCTGAAAACCGTCTTTGTGATTTACATATAAAAGCTGGAATATAATGAGACTGAATTATGATACGTTACACCATCTGGATGCTATGTTATGACAGAGTGCAACTATCATAAGCAGGAGATGGTTCCCAGAGGTTGCCAAAGAAACTAATAATCAGAAGAAAATCTGTATTTTGGCTCTATCCACAGATTAAATCAAATATGCCTAACTGCATTGCTAAAGCACGCTGGTTAACTAGGTAGCTAGGTAACTTCTGGAAACTCACAACACTTTAAAAAATAGGAGATGTTTGTATGTATGGATTTGTTTTGGTCTAATTCAGACATTGTTCTCATTCAACCTAAAATGTTAAAAAAAGAAAAAAAGTCCAAAATTAAATGTGATTGAATAAATATAGACCATATAAGAAGTTGCTGATTTGTTTTTTTTAACACTTGTCAACAGGTCAGCTGTGACTTCAATGATGCTGATAAGAAGACAAAGTGTAGTAAGAAGAGTTCTTGTGTCTTTACTCTCCAAAAACGACCGGAGCCACCAACATCTGAACCCACAACAAACAAATGTAGTGTAACCACTGATACTGACAATAACATATATTTCACCAAACTTCCTGCACATTCAGAAAATTCACCCACAGAGGACCAAAATGACTATACTAATAACTCTGCCATTTACATTATTCCTTTGCCAGATATTATGTATGACGCAACAGATGATGGCACTTGTAGAGAACACATCCCTAATCCTTAAACATTCAAAAATACAGATCGCTGTGCAAACAGTGCATCACCTTGTGTCTCCCGTGCCCCCTGTGAATCCAGCGAAGACGAGCCCGGATCACGTTGGTTTGGTTTAAACTTATCAGGAACAAATCTGAGTTCATCTCAAAGAGTAATGAAAAGAAATGTCTTCATCTTATTAAGCATGTACATGAAATTGCACTCTCATTGTTTCAACCACTGTTTCAGCTTCATGTCTATGGCTACCTGTATTTGCATAAATTAACATTCTGGTGCAAAAACCTTGTTCATACAACGTTAACCAGATCTGAAATACCACTTCATTAACACTAACACTGGTTAGTCCAGTGGGCAAAGATTAGTCAGTGTAGTATCCTGTGCATTTGTGTCTGTGTTCATGAATATTTTGATTAATACAATCTGTGTTTTTGAGACAGCTTAATCACCTTGTTGATGTGGAAGTAAGCATCTGGGTTACTTGTATTTACTATTTCGACCAAGTCATACACAGAAGAAGCTCCCTGGTGTTTTCCTGCCTGCTTTAATAGCATCCATTCTGTCACAGTGGTGTCTTTGTCAAGTTGCAAGATGACCTCATATTTCTCGAGAATGCTGCAAACTGTTGTGTTTCCAAAACTGTGGAGGACTTGCATTTCCTGTGATTAATACAATCTGTGTTTTTGCAGTTAGACAAAGCTTGTGAAAAATTATGAGCTTGTGCTCAAAAAAAAAAGAGGAGGAATAGCGTTTTTGCAATTTAACATCCTATTGATGTGTGATTCACAATGAAGAGCAAAACAAAAAAAAAAGGTATGCTTACCATATGTATTCACAATGATAACAGTAAATATATGACAAGAGATAACTGAACACATGACAGGTCCACTGCAAATGTAGTTACAGTGTACTTCAGGCACAGGAGGATACATTTATAACTTTGCCTATTGGACCTAAAAATGATATGGTTTAACTTTTCCACTTTCTTCTGACTGGTTTTAACAATATGGCCTTAGATGACATTTATCACACTTACAAGACTCCTCACAAGCTCTGACCACATTATCAGTCAAACATTTATTGGTACACATATGCACACCAAATGTGTTGATTTGTCTGTGACTTCCTTGCCAAGAAGGATGTGTTTGTGATAAAAGTCAGAGGAATGAACTTTCAATTCGAACCCACTAAACCACAACTCCAAAAAACAATGACTAATTTCACTGACCTTTCCTGTGACAAAGACTCCTCTATGTCTGCCATTTGTTCTTTAAATAACATAATTTCTGCCATTTAAAGCAAAGATGAAACCTGTTTTTAGGCCCAAACACATAAAAATATTAAAATCCTCACTGTTGAATATGAACATCCATGATTATCAACAGTATACATGGTGCTTTGTAGGCCCCTCATAGGAATTAATGTATGTATACTCGTCACACACACTTGCTCAAACAGGCAAAAATAAGAGGGGTAGACAACAATGTAGCCTTTCTCAGTTTGACCTACTTTAAATCAAATCACACTTTTCATACAAACAATGCAGAAAAGTGCTTTACAGATGTTTTCAATAATTAGAAACGCCTGTATTTATCTTATTTCACATATTAAGTACGTGAAATTGTGCTGTCATTTTTTGTGTAATTCAACCCTCTGTTGGACCAAGGTTGTCCACGCAAGGTCAACCAATCCAAAACACCACTTCACTGGGTTAATACATCTTGTTATGGTCAGGGGACATGTTTGGTTGCATCTACAGCAGGTAAAATTTAGTGAGTGTAGCATTTTGTACATTTGTGCCTGGGTTTTTATGCACGTGCATGAATATTGTTGTTAATAACAGCATGGCTATACCTAACAGTCTGTGTTTTTGTAAATAATGAAAGCTTGTGAAAAATGCAAGTGAGCTTAAGGCTTCACTAACACAGTGTGTCTACAGTTTAGTAGGCTAAAGACTTGGTTTTTAATGCCTCCTAGTGCTCATATCAATAAAGACACCAGAGCAGAGAGCACTGCACACTGACACAACAAATCCAAAATAAACCTCTTGTCAGGACATTACTGTAAAACTGCAAAACATAATTTTTTCTAATATAACATTACACTGTTCCTCAACTTAAAAAAAAAAATCTTTAAGTATCATATTTTCTTTTTAAACATGTTCAAATTAAATATGTGTTTATGATCTTGTTAGCTATTATTTTGTGGGAACACATGTATATGTGACAAAACTGAGTAAAAATTAAATTATTACCAGTTGAGAGCATAATTAGGATTAGTTGTTGTTTCCATCAGTCATTGGGAAGATAATTGATTTTTACTTGAAAAAAAACACCAACATTTATCAATATAAAATATGATCTCCGTGACACATGCTGGTTATGCTGTTCATGCTGTTCATGCTGTTGATGCTTATCACGCTGAAAGGGGAAGGAGAACCACTCTAAACAACTGTAAATTGCTATGAATTGTTAAATCTCTCTTGAAGTAACTCATGGGAAAGTTCACCACTATTCCAAGTTTTCTTCATTTTGTAGAAACTACATTTTGTATTTAGTGGGGTTATCTGTGTCTAATATTACATTTTGTTTGATGATTTTAAAATATTATTATGAGAAATATGCAAAAGACTAAATAAAAAGGGGACAAATTATTTTTCATGATACTGTACATGACAAAAATAAATCAACCCATGGGTCCACTTTAAAAAAAAATGAAAGAAAATATATGCTTGGCCATTTATTTATGGAATAAGTATCACCAGGTTATTGGAAAGTTAAAACTAGAATCAGATTTTAATCATTGGGAAGACACTCCATTTTCAGCATGACTGGCTATAAACCAGGGTGGGCAACTCCAGGCTTCGAGGGCCGGTGTCCTGCAGGTTTTAGATGTGTCCTTCATCCAACACAGCTGATTTAAATGGCTAAATTACCTCCTCAACATGTCTTGAAGTTCTCCAGAGGCCTGGTAATGAACTCATCATTTGATTCAGGTGTGTTGGCCCAGGGTGCCATCTAAAACCTGCAGGACACCGGCTGTCGAGGCCTGGAGTTGCCCACCCCTGCTTTAAAATAATGTGGCCTGAGAGCACTGGTTTAGCTCACTGGGGTGAGCAGGCTCCCATTATCCACATGGCTGAGAGCGGGCAGCCTGGGTTCGAGCCTGATCTCCGGCCTTTTGCCCCAATTTCTTCCTCTCTCTCTCTCTCTCCCTCTGCTTTCCTGTCACTCTTTGCTGTAAACTTTCAAATAGAGGCCACATTAAAAAAAAGAAAAAAAAAAGATGTGGCCTTAGATCATAATTCAAACATTGAATTATGGAACCTAATGGAACCTGACAAAACAGGTTCCATTAGGTGGAAACAAAATGAATCAAATCAAAAACAATTATTATTGAGTTGAGTCACAGCAACAGGGACAAAGCTGTTTTTATAACACTTTGTCCTGCATCTTTTCCTCCATCCTGAGGAAAAGAAGAATATATATATTTCTCATTTGTTTGTTTTATAAAAGGCAGACTTTCTAAAAAAACCAAAAACAAACAAGAAAAAGTGTGAAATTAGGCATTATATACAAGCCAACGGTTAGTTTAAATGAAAAAAAGAAAGCCAAAGCATTGACTGAGAGGTCAAACAAAACAAGCTGCATCCAATTAATACAAAAAACTTACCATGTAATTATCTTATATGTACCTATATTTTATTTTATGTATTTCAGACATTTTCAAATGAAATATCTTTCCATGCCTTCACCAGTTATTTTTTTTGTGTGTTAACAAATTAACTATTAAATAAACATTATTTAAAAAGTGTTTGTCTTTTGTTTTGACAGAACAGATTATATGGTGAAATAATAAAATTTAATCTCTTGCAAAAAGTTGGCTAAATGAATGAGTGAAGCTGTGAAGATGAAAATTTAAGCAATATATAGCAAAGTGTAATTGTCTTCGTTGTTGTCAGTTTGTATTGTTTCTGGATTTCAGTTCCTGCTTTGTTTTAGTTTGTTAATTCATGCTGATGATCGAATCATTTGACTGAAACTAAGTGTACACACACACTGAAGTCAATGTTCTGTCATTTCTCTCGAGTTGATAACTGACACCCAGAGCATATGCTGGGATTTGGTGCTCATCTGGAGGTCATCAGATGGAGGTCATCTGAAACATCTCGACTCTCTGTAAGACAGTGGTTCTCAAACTGTGGGACAGGGCTCCACTGGTGGGGCAGGGTGTTGTAGAAGGTGGGACGACGATAACCTCGGGGGAAAAAAATGAAGTGAAACAAGGTTCACTGAAAAAGACTGCATTTTTTTTAAAAATAAATATGTTTTCTGGTGCTCTTTTGTGAATTACATGATAATATTTACTGATCCAAGCCTTTGCAGAAACAGTGCCATAAAATGCAACTTGGTTCCTTTTTGTGGGTAATAGTTAATAAAAATGATGCAGTGTGGGCCATTAATTGTCTTCGATCTCTGAAGTGGGCATGTCTAAAATACTGTAGTTTCTGAAGAACTGTGTCAAGTATTAATATATATTACATATCTGTTAGTGGCAAAATCATGCATAAATTATTACCTGTTAGCTTGCTGGTAGCACACTGTGTTGGCTGGGTGTAGTTTGTGGCTCAGCTGCAGGCAAGTGGGTTCAGGGAGCAATGCCAGGGGAGGCTGGGTGGCAAGGCTGGCAAGTCTTTTATACTTAGGCATTTAGGCCAGGATGCTTCAGCTTTATATATACAGTACCAAATCACAACAACAGTTGCCTCAAGGCACTTTATATTGTAAAGTAATATAGTAAAGTGCTATGAACAAGCACTTTGGTGAGAGTGGAAGGAAAAACTCCCTTTTAACAGGAAGAAACCTCCGACAGAACCAGGCTCAGGAAGGAGCAGCTATCTGCCGTGACCGGTTGGGGTGAGAGAAGGAAGACAGGAAAAAAGACCTGCTGTGGAAGAGAGACAGAGATTAATAACAAGTACAAGGTCTATTAACACATGTTGAGTGAGAAAGGAAAGGTGACTGAAGAAAAAAATACTCAATGTATCATAGGAATCCCCCCAGCAGCCTATGCCTATCGCAGCATAACTAAGAGAGGAATCAGGGTCTCCTGATCCGGCCCTAACTATATGCTTAAAGAAGAAGGAAAGTTTTAAGCCTAATATTAAAAGTAGAGATAGTGTCTGTCTCCTGAATCCAAAGTGGAAGAAGGTTCTATAGAAGAGGGGCCTGAAAACTGAAGGCTCTGCCTCCCATTCTACTTTTAAACACACTAGGAATAACAAGTAAGCCTGCTGTCCAAGAGTGAAGTGCTCAACTGTCACTATATCTAAGGGCACATATATAAAAAATACATTTATAGAGAAGCAGCAAATTGTAATTTTAAGCAGATGTGGTATAAAACGCCACTTAAATTACTGCCCCAGTTTGCTACCCAGTTAAAAGAGGCTTTCATCAGGGAAGCTGTGTAGGTGTCATTTCCGCCCTTTTGTGCCCACAAACCAAAGCAAGCAGAACTGAGTTACCTGCAGAAGCAACTCTGTCCTCCACCGCTCACCAGTTCTAACTGTGTGCATTGTGTCTGCTTTGTGCACTTATGGCTAGTTAATTCTACATGCACCTTGTTGTCTTATTTAGTAGTATACTGTAAGTATAAGTTTAATTAAGGCTGTAAATACAGAGCCTGAAAGGAGCAAGAAAGAACTACTGGTACATAGCTGTTACTTTTTCAGCCACAATGAAGACCATTTCTTTTCTCAACTTCCTTTTGTTTGGTAAGTGAATTCACAAATTTAATACTTAATTTTTTTCATTGAATGATTTAATTTCATTTTTCATATCTTGTTACATGATCAATTTTGGCAGTTCCACTTACCAATGGATCCATAATCAATGTAGAGGGATTCGAGGGGAGAAATGTCTCCTTCCAGTGCAAACACAAAATTGCATCGAAAAGCAACAAGTATTTTTGCAAAGATCCATGTAAAGGTGAAGGAGACATACTGGTTACTGTAGAACCTGGCAGAAGAGCAGAGTCAGGGAGGATAACTCTGGTGGACTCTGGGGATGGATCCTTCACTGTGACCTTCAGTCATCTCCAGCTGTCAGACTCACAGAAATACTGGTGTGCAGTGGATAGGCCTGGTTTTGACACATTTACTGAAGTGCAGCTTGCAGTAAAGGACGGTACGTACATTGTTCTATCACTTTTAAATAAAATGCACCAATACTCTTAATTTTACACCTGTAAATTAATGGAAGGACAGCTCCTAATTGGTAGTATAATGTGCATCTATGCATCCATTCTCTGAGGGGAACTATTTGCAAATCTCATTAAGTAAAATTTGTGTCATAATAGGACATAGAAAAAATGTCAAATGTTTAATCTGAGAAATTGTGACTTAAGAAAAACTTTGCTTATTTTGACATTGATGGTGCCAACACATCTCAAAATGGTTGGCACAGAGCATTTTTGCCACTGTGTAGCAGCCACTTCTCTTTGAACAACAGTCTGCAAATGTTTGCGAAGTGAGGGGACCAGTTGCTGGATGTTTAGAAGAAGACCGTTGTCCCATTCTTGTCTGAGACAGGATTTTAGCCTTTTCACAGTCTTTGGTCATATTTGTTATGCGATAATGTGTACAATACTTTCAACTGGTGAAAAGTCTGGACTGCACACAGTTGAGTTCAGTAGTTTTACTACAAAGCCATTTTTTGAGCAGTATATCAACATGCAAAACAAGATTAAAGTACAGTATTGTCAGGGTTCCTGGGTCGGTGACCCAGTGTTTTCAGTTCTGTTCATGTTCAGTTTAGTTTGCCACACTAATGTTCCCACTTCCTGTTTTTTCCCATGTCAGCTCGTGTCATTAGTCAGATTATGTTCAGCCCTGTACTCACCTGTTTCCAATCATTGTCATCATTCAACCTGTGTATTTAAGCTCCTCGGTTTCACCAGTTCTTGGTCGTGTCATTGATGTTAATGTCGTCTCTCCGCATGTATGTTCAGATCAGTCAGCCAGCCATTCAGTTCTTCAGTCAGTCAGTCGTCCACCCAGTCAGCCATTTCAGTTCATGTTCTGTTCATCCAACCTACCTACAATAAACCCCATTATCCTGCACCGTGAGTCCAGCGTTTGGGTCATCTCTTCCTCGCCTCCACACACGACACGCCTGACAAGTATGCTGATGATACTCATGATGGGCTTTTTAATGAAATACATTTATGGTTTTGTTTTGATTCATATTATTTTGACAAGAGTAAAAAACCAACAATCTAAGTAACTCTTTCACTCCTCCTCCTTATACAGTTACAGCAAGTATCATATCTGATGTTTCTTCCACATGGACATATCAAAATACCAACATAACACATTTTACAACTGGAACAGGAACCATGAAGCCTACAAACCTTTCAACAGGTATAATAAATATTTAACATAATTAAATTTCAGTCCATATAAAAATAAATTAAAGACAAACTTACATTAATTAATATTATATTTTGCCCTACAGACTTAAACTTCACAGCTGAAGAAGAACTTAAAACCGACACAGGTAATGTTCTGATTGACATTATGACTTAAAAACTTTGCATGAATAAGATTTTGAAATTCGACCTGTTTTCCTCAGGCACCATCATGCTTACTGCTGCTGTGGGTTTTGCTTTGATCGCTCTCTTGTTACTGGCAGTATGCATCAGGAAGTCCAGAAAAACCTCAAAACATAAAGATTACTGCAACAGCACAGACTTCAGCAATGAAAACCAAAGAGAGGTATGAGTCAGAAACTGGAGATAAACCCTGAAAACAGTCTCTGAAGTCAGTTGATATAAATCAAGTGCATAATAAAAATGTTCTGGGTTGAATTTATAGAAGTACAATGACAGTGAATCATGGCACATTATGCCACCTAGATTCTGTATTTTGTGAGAGTGCAAATAACTGATGTTAGATGGAAATTAGAACTAAAAGAAACTGGCAGTCTGGCTCTCTCCACAGACAAAACTAAATATAAGTGCATCACTAAAACACTGTTTAGCACTTTAGATCAGAGTTTAAATTGCTCTGCTGCAAATCAGTAGAGTAAATAGACACTGATCTGCAAACTGAGATCCTTGACTATCATTAGGCAGATTGAGGAAAAGTCACACAACCTGTCCAAGTAACTGTCTAGCATAAACAAACTTCAAACTACACTTCACCTTTGGTTGGATTCATTTCTGAGTCTGAGTAATTATAGTTTTGAATTTTCTAACTAGTTTTTATTTTTTATTTCCTTTCGATTTCTGGTTTTGAATTAGTTTCATTTCTGTTAGTTTCCAGAGTTTTCTTATTTTAGTTTTGTATTGAAAATGTTCTCTCTCTGCTCTGCCTAGACTCGTGGCTCTGTGGCACGAGTCCAGATAATGTTAGAAGATGTACATATGTGTGAATAAATTATCTAAGTCCAGTTTTTTTGGCTAATTCATACAACATACTTAATTTATTTACTAATTTGTTTCATAATATATCGATAAAGATTCTATAAACAATATAAATTAACTTATCTCAGTTGATGTAGAGCATTCAAGAATGTGCTTATTTTGTTTTTCTTTCACTTTTCAACAGGTCAGCTGTGAGTACAGTGACACTGACGAGAGGACAAACCAATGTAAAAAGTCATCTCAGAGTTCTTCTGTCTCCACTCACCAACAAAGATCCCATTCAGATCCAGCATCATCTGAACCTGCAGCAACCAAATGCAGTGTACCCTCCAGTATCTATGAAACCATTTATTTCCCCAGCTTTCCTGCAGATTCAGAATGTTCAACTACACAGCACCAAAATGTCTATGATGATAACTCTGGGATATATGTCAATACTTTGTCAGCTCTAGTGCCTAAAAGAAAAAAAAAGGTATTTGTCGAAAAGACAACTAAACCTAAGTCATGTAAAAATGTAGAGAGCTGTACCTACAAGGCATCTCCTGTCTGCTGTGGATCAACTGCAAAGGAGCCCAAATCCCTTTGGTTTGGTTTAGATTTATCAGAAATAAACCCAAATTAATCTTAAATTTTCAATTTGTATGTTATCATAAACATTCATGGGCAAGTTGATTTCTCCAATTATGTGCACCATAATCTCCAGTTATGATTATTAACTTTTGCAGCTATCCTCAGTATCTGCAGGTTTGCCTTCTCAGGCAGATTATTGGTCATAGTTAAATTGGACTGGTCCTTTCTGGGGATAGAAATAAAATAGAATAGATTAGCCCTTTGTTATCATTGTACATGTACAATGACATTGTAGTTGCTCCACAGCAACTGTGCCGGAATAAATATAAATAGTAGACAGGAGGAATAAATAGCAAACAGGAGAAATATATACAATGAAGAGAGATATACATATAAAAAAACAAGCAAAATATATATAAAAAATAAGAGAAAGGCACACACTGGAGGACAAAATATTTTCAAAGTGCTCGGAGCTAGTGCATAGAAAATCAAAAGATCTGGCGATGGTCTCCAGCGGTGGCAGAGGGCAGCCAATGATTTTTTGGGTGGCGTTAATTATGCTCTGCACACCCTTTATCTTCTCGGCCCCCAGTAGTTTCTTTTGGGAAAAACCCTGATCCTGGGGGATCAGAAGTGTCTGGTCTTCAGTTATTGAACAAAACGAAGTAAACAAAATAAACTCTTTGTCTTGAAATGAAAAAAAAATCCAGTCTGAATTGTCATTTTATGTTCGCTGAGACCCAAACATTAATACTGTAAGGGACTGTCAGTGTGCAGACCCTATTGTCTACTACCCAGTTAGGACTAATAGTGCATAGGGCTTATCTGAAATTCGAGAAATGGCTTGATTCAGTTCTTCAGAGATTTCCCATAATCCGACTGCCTGGCTGGCCTCACCATTTCATCCAGAATCTCATTTGTACTGGGTTCGCCATCAGTGGTTCTCCAGAATCCTTTCTAGTAAAAAAAAACAAATTATGATTTTATAACACAAATAACTCAGATGTTAGCATCTTTGTCCTCAGAGTTTGGGCCCAATATATTTTTCGTCTTCCTCCAACACACACTTGACACAATAGAGGGAAAGAGCTCAAAGACAGAGACAGAAAACACTTCCTGTGGACAAGACCTAAGATAAGACAGTCTCACAGACCTAAGGTTGTCATAATGCAAACAGTCTCACGGCGCCCCTGTGTGACAATAATAAGCAATAGCTTTAAATGACGTAAAGGGATTTAGTAGCCTTGTATTTCATATGCGTTACACATTATTTCTTGCAAGTTGTACCTTGTGTAGCATATAGTTATATTTCTAGGTGCACATGCTGTTACGTTATGGCATAGGATTTCAGAAGGGGTTCCAATTACAGTACATCTATGTCTCAGATTTAAAGAAGCAGAAGAAACCTGTATAAAACCCAAAGAGGGTGCTAAACACCTTTGGTATGATTGAAGCTTTCCACTTTCTCCTGACAGAATTTGTAAAATGTAGCCTTAAAACAACCATTTAATTTCTGCTTGTCTGTCAGTTCATGTCGCTCATTCTACTTACTAGATCCTAAAGTGACTTTTGTATCCAGATTTATTTGCATGGAGATCAAAAAATAACAGCTCCAGTGTAACATGCATGCAACATGATACAGGATGTAACCAGTTGATCATTTTGTTATTGGATTATTCATAAGGAGACAAAAAAAAAGAATATTTGCTGTGGTGGCATGAAAACGTGACTTTGCTTTAATGTTTTAATGTTACTGTTTTGTTTTTATATGAGAAATGATTTTAGTATAGTGTCATCAGTATGACATGTGTTTGCATATACATGCACACATATATGTCTGCTGGAAAGTCTCGATTGCTCATTGCCACTTTACAGGAAGGATGTTCTTGGTGATAGAAGTTAGATGTAGGCACTGACAGCTTTTAAACCACAAAACCACAACTCAAAACACAATGACTCTTATGAGTAAACTGACAAAAAATTCCTGTATAAATTTGAGTCTGCCAACTGTTGACCTGTCAGCCTTTGACTGAAAGGTTTGAGATAGCACCTAAAAATATTCAAAATATATCTGTACTAATGAAAACCTCAGTATTTGACTGTTTGTAAAAGGACTGTAATTACAGAAGAAAAAAAACATTTTGAGAAACATTCCACATTTCAAACCAGGAAGACTGGTAACAGTTTAATATATATATCTGTCAAATTGCTGTCTCAGAGAAAGCATTTGATTAAGTTTCAAAAATATTAAACTATTCCTACAATGAAATTTATGATATTGTGTGAAATTATCCAACATTTCTGTAATAAAAAAACAAAAAACAAAAGAAAAAACAAAATCAAAAACTTCCTGCTTCACTGCTTTTATTTCCATAAGAAATAGACTACATGTTTTATATATATATATATATCTAAATATATATATGGCTACTGCCACCGTTCGTGAAGCAGTAAAAATAAACTGTCATATATGAGGTTGTGTAGGTGTCGTTTCCTCCCTTTGTGCCCACAAACCTGCAGAAGCAGGTTGTCTAAGGGATCACTTAAAATAAAGAACTACATAGACGTCACTTTTTCAGCTACAATGAAGAAGACTTCTTTCCTCTATTGCTTTTTATATGGTAAGTGACTACATAAGTTTAGTAGTTTATGTCATTTAAATGTTTATTTTGATGTCTTATATCTTATCACATGACTTATTATTATTACTAAATGACTTATTACATTATTACATCAATTTCAACAGTTACATTAATCGATGGAGACGTAATTAATGTAGAGGAATTTGAAGGGAGAAGTGTCTCCTTCCGGTGCTCACACACATATGCATGGAGCAACAAGAAGTATTTCTGCAAAGATCCATGTACAAGCACAGGAGACGTACTAGTTACTGTAGAATCTGGAGGAAGAGCAGAGTCAGGGAGGATTGCTCTGGTGGACTCTGGGGATGGATTCTTCACTGTGACCTTCAGCAATCTTCAGCTGTCAGACTCACAGAAATACTGGTGTGCAGTGGAGCGAACTGGTTTCGATACATATGCTGAGATACACCTAACAGTAAAGAACGGTACGTGTACATGAAAACTCTTAATTTTATATTTGTATTTACATTCTTGCAGGTACAATTCTCAGTTTGTGGGTTAATGTAACTAAAAAAATTTAACAACAAAGTTTTGTACAATTTTACCCACTCATACTGCATATGTCAGTGTTTTGCTTTTATTACCACTTCTTCCACACAACAGTTATGAAAAATATCTTTTTGATTTCAGAGAAATAAACAAAAATGTATTACAGCTAAAGTTTTATTATAAATGATGATTAGAAGTGCATTTATAAATGTTTATAATCCTGTGATTCACAGTTATTTTGGTAAATGGACCACTTCTTATATAACGCTTCTCAACCCCATCTCAACAATGATGGTCACCACCTATTTTTCTCTGTGGCTTAGACTGGAGCCCTTGTGAAAACCAAGAGATTTACAACCCTCTTTTAACTTGCATAACTATATATAGTCGTCTGTTTTAGACAAATGTTTTTAAGGTTAAACATATTGCAATATTTAAAAAAAAAATGTAATTGTTAATTAATGTTAATTTCGTCCACCGCTGTTCTCCTTCCCGCTCACGAACTGAAATCAAACCAGAGGAAGAAAGACACATATCCACCCAGCGTGCAGATAACTGAAGTACATTTAAGATAAACATTTATTAGTCCCACATGTGGGAATATATTTTTTGGGTCACAGCAGAAAGTGGACAGTACAAAATTACAAGCAGTAAAAATGAAGAAAAACTGTGGAATAGAATAAGATCAAAAGATTAACATACCATATAAAATAGAATAAAATACTATGTTTTCTTAGAAAAATTATACTTATTGGTACTGCACATGTGTGGATGCATGTGTGCATCTGTCAGTGTGTGTGTGGTCATCTGCGCCATTTGTGTTACTGCGCCTGCATTTATAGCACAAGTAAAGACACAATTGTAATTGTAATGCCATCCATCCATCCATCTTCTTCTGCTTTATCCGGGGCCGGGTCGCGGGGGCAGCAGCCTAAGCAGAGAAGCCCAGACCTCCCTCTCCCCAGCCACCTCCTCCAGCTTATCCGGGGGAACGCCAAGGCATTCCCAGGCCAGCCGAGAGATATAATCTCTCCAGCGTGTCCTGGGTCTGCCCCGGGGCCTCCTCCCGGTGGGACATGCCCGGAACACCTCACCCAGGAGGCGCCCAGGAGGCATCCTTGTCAGATGCCCGAACCACCTCAGCTGGCTCCGTTTGATGTGGAGGAGCAGCGGCTCTACTCTGAGCCCCTCCCAGATGGCTGAACTTCTCACCCTATCTCTAAGGGAGAGGCCAGCCACCCTTCGGAGGAAGCTCATTTCCGCCGCTTGTATCCGCGATCTCGTTCTTTCGGTCACTACCCACAGCTCGTGGCCATAGGTGAGGGTAGGGACGTAGATTGACTGGTAAATTGAGAGCTTCGCTTTTAAACTCAGCTCCCTCTTCACCACGATGGACCGGTGCAGCGTCCGCATCACTGCAGCCACAGCACCAATCCGTCTGTCGATCTCCGGCTCCCTTCTCCCATCACTCGCGAACAAGACCCCGAGATACTTAAACTCCTCCACTTGGGGCAGGAACTCATCCCCGACCCGGAGTGGGCACTCCACCCTTTTCCGGCTGAGAACCATGGCCTCAGATTTGGAGGTGCTGATCCTCATTCCCGCTGCTTCACACTCAGCTGCGAACCATTCCAGTGCGAGTTGGAGGCCATCACCCGATGAAGCCAACAGGACCACATCATCCGCGAAAAGCAGAGATGAGATTCTGAGGCCACCGAAGTAAAAGCCCTACCCCACTTGGCTGCGCCTAGAAATCCTGTCCATAAAAATTATGAACAGAATTGGTGACAAAGGGCAGCCCTGGCGAAACCCATCACCCACCGGGAACGAGTCTGACTTATTGCCGGCAATGCGAACCAAGCTCTTGCAACGGTTGTATAGGGATTGAATGGCCCGTAGCAATGGGCCAGACACCCCATACTCCCTCAGCACCTCCCACAGGACACCCCGAGGGACACGGTCGAATGCCTTCTCCAAGTCCACAAAACACATGTAGACTGGTTGGGCAAACTCCCATGCGCCCTCAAGTATCCTTGAGAGGATAAAGAGCTGGTCCAGTGTTCCGCGACCAGGACGAAAACCGCATTGTTCCTCCTGTATCTGAGGTTCGACTAGCGGACGAACTCTCCTTTCCAGCACCCTGGCATAGACTTTCCCAGGGAGGCTGAGGAGTGTGATCCCCCTGTAGTTGGAACACACCCTCCGGTCCCCCTTCTTAAAGATGGGGACCACCACCCCGGTCTGCCAGTCCAGGGGTACTGCCCCTGATCTCCACGCAACATTGTAGAGGCGTGTCAACCAGGACAGCCCTAAAATGTCCAGAGCCTTCAGGAACTCGGGGCGGACCTCATCAACACCAGGGGCTCTGTTGGCGGGTCATCCCCCTCATCCCCAGACTCTTCCGAGGAGGAAGACTCTGCTTCCTCCTCGGAAGACGTGTCAGTGGGATTAAGGAGGTCCTTGAAGTATTCCTTCCACCGCCTGACAATTTTCTCAGTCGAAGTCAGCAGCGCTCCGCCAGCACTATACACAGTGCAGGTAGAGCACCGCTTTCCCCTCCTGAGACACCTGACGGTTTGCCATAATCTCTTCTTTTTTTTCTTTCTTTTTTTTTTTTTTGCGCCTGTCCCGTTTGGTCTCCAGGTGGAGCACCTTCCAGCACCCCACCCAGGGACTCTAAGAAGGCTGAGTACTCTGAACTGCCACTCGGCGCATAAGCGCAGATGACAGTCAGGACCCTTTCCACGACCCTAAGGCGCACGAAACAAACCCTCTCATCCACCGGGAAGAACCCCAATGTACCGGCAGCAAGCCGAGGGGATATTAGAATACCCACTCCAGCTCGCCGCCTCTCACCAGGGGCAAATCCAGACTGAGACAGAGTCCAGCCCCTCTCCAGGAGACTGGTTCCAGAGCCCAAGCCATGCGTAGAGGTGAGCCCGACTATATCTAGCTGGCACCTCTCAACCTCACGCACTAACTCAGGCTCCTTCTCCACCAGAGAGGTGACTAATGTCATAACTGAATTTGAGATACATATTTGATTTGTCTGAACACATAAACTTTGCCTCAGCGCATTTAAAATCAGCTTTTACTCACGGAAAACGGTAGTATTTCTAGATCATGTTCACATATGGCTTCTTCTTTACCTGGCATTGCATTGTGAACTTTGTTCACAGACAATGATTTCGAGGCTCACGCAGTTAATTCCACAAAAGAACCGGTGCTGCTTTTAATTTAGTGCCAATTGAGGACCCAAAGGTCATGGACATCCAGTACTGAGTATCCGGCTTGTCTCTTACAGAGTGTTTTACAAATTCTCTGAATCTCTAGATTATTGTCACACCAAGGAATTATTACTAAGAAACCCTAAGACACTCTTTTTATACCCAATCATGTTATCAACCTGTTGCCAGTTAACCTCATTAGCTGCAAATTAGGCTCCTCCAGCTATTTAGTTTTCCAGCCTTTTGTTGCCCCACCCCATTTTTTAGGGATGTTGCTTCCATAAAATGATCTAACATTTTACCAAAAATATTAAAAATGTCTCAGTTTAAACATTTGATACGTTTTTTTTTTTATGTAAAAATGAATTAATGAGATTTTTTAAATCATTGCATCTTTTTTTAAACTGACATTTTATACAACATGCCAGCTTTTTTTGGAAGTGGGGTTGTATATGTTTTGAAAACGGTAAAAGTACAAATAGTATAAATACCTTGAAAATAACCACTCTCTTATACAGCTGTTGCAACCGTGACAACTGTCATACCGGGAGTTGCCACATGGACAAATCAAAATACCAACACAACAAACTTCACAACTGGAACAGGAACCATGAAGCCTTTAGAACTTTCAACAGGTATAAATACATATATCAGTCCTTATGAATATGAATCACAGATAAACTTACATGAAGTAATACTTAATTCTTCCTATAGCCCTAAACTTCACAGCTGAAGAAGAACCTAAAATCAACACAGGTAAAGTTTTGTTTGATATTAGCTTTGCTAACAGCTTATCGGCTTCAAGTGTTTACATGAACACGATCTGATAATTGTCTTGTTTTCATCAGACACCATCGTGTTTGCTACCGTTGGTAGTGTTGGTCTGGTCTCCGTCTTGCTGCTGGCAGTATGTTTCCGGAAGTCCAGAAAAAACTCAAAACATAAACAATCAGTTTACTCCAAAAGTGCAGACCTCACCAGTGCAAACAAAAGAGAGGTATGAATCAGAAAACGGGGATCACTATGAAAATAGTACACAAATAAAAAGAGGGGATATAAACTGAAGCACAAAAAGATGTTCATGTTTGTAGTTACAGGAGTATAATGTGAGTAAATCCTTCTGTGTTATATCAGAGCACAACTAACATACTGTTAGATGAAAAATTACTCTTACCACCCTCATGCCTTTCTTTAACATATAATGGAAAAAACAGGAGAAGAATCTTTCTACTGCCTCTATCCACAGATAAACCTGTGCAACAACATCACTAAAGGGTATCATTTAATACTTTAGATCTCATGTTTTATTCTTAGTAGAGTTTCTTTAGCTTCAGCAGTATGCCCTGATTAGCCAAAAATCAGTGTTAGGAAATGAAATAAAATGACTGACCCTGTCCAATAAATTGCTAAAAACGAGCTTAAAACACACTTAAAACACACTCTAATCTGTTTTCTTTGGGACTGAGCTTGTTTGACAGAGTTACAGCTCTGGGTACCTCACTACTGAGGTAGATCAGCTTTGTTTAGACTAGTTACTCTGTAACACAGATCCAGATCATTGTTAATGTATGGATACTTACAGAAATCCAGGGGTTTTTTGTACTTAATCTAATAATCATTTTAAAAAATCGATTTTCTACACAAACCCAATAAATGCAGATCATATAAGATCGGGCTCATTTGCTGTTTCCTTTTTACTTGTCAACAGGTCAGCTGTGGTTATGATGACACTGACAAGAGGAAAAAGGGCAGTAAGAAGTCTCCTAAGAGTTCATCTGTCTCTGCTCACCAAAAAAGAGAAGATCCACTAACATCTGATGCCACAGCGACCAAATGTAGTGTACTCGCTGATACTGATCAAAACATCTCTTTCCCCAAACTTCCTGAATGTTCAGGATATTCACTCACAGAGGACCAAAATGACTATGAAAATAACTCTGGAATCTACATCAATACTTTGCCAGCTTTCATATTTGAAAGAACAGATGATGGTACTTGTAGAAAGCAAATAACTGAACCTAATACAAGCAAAAATACACTGAGCTGTGCAAACCGTTGTGTCTCCAGAGCCCCATGTGAATCCAATGAAGAGAAGCCCAGCTCGCTTTGGTTTGGTTTAGATTTATCAGAAATAAATCAGAATTAGTTTCAAAGATCTGATTTGTAAATTTGTTATGGACATTTATGGAAAAGTGAACTTCTTCACTAATCATCAATAACAGTCTTCACCATTATTAAAGTTGCACACTGTATTGTACTGTCAGTGTTTCCATTTCATGGCTGTCTCTGTCTGTTTTTGTAATTTATACTTTGATTTTGTTTAACTGGGAGGAGTCCCCGGGGCAGACACAGGACACGCTGGAGAAATTATATCTCTC
Organism: Oreochromis niloticus; assembly: GCF_001858045.2. Classification (NCBI taxonomy): domain Eukaryota; kingdom Metazoa; phylum Chordata; class Actinopteri; order Cichliformes; family Cichlidae; genus Oreochromis; species Oreochromis niloticus. The sequence continues at coordinate 30,956,707 of NC_031971.2, read as the reverse complement.
GGCTGGTCTGGGAACGCCTTGGTGTTCCCCCGGACGAGCTGGAGGAGGTGGCTGGGGAGAGGGAGGTCTGGGCTTCTCTCGCTGCTGCCCCCACCACCCAGCCCCGGATAAGCAGAAGAAAATTGATGGATGGATGGATGGATGGATGTTGTTTATTATATACTTTTATCATATATTATTTGCATCACATTTGATACATTGGGCGTTTTGGCAACTTTTTGTTAACAACAATGTTAATTTTAGACAAAAAAAAGAGTTTGGTCCATAACATTTTGAAATTATTGCAAGTATTGATCATGTTGATGAGGTCTCAGAAACTCATGTAGCAAATATGATACAAAGGGCATTACAGGGTTAAGAACAAGTCTAATAGCTTGTTGACTCAAAGTTGAAGTGTGAACTGACACTGACATATGGTTAACACGTCAGGGGAAATGTGCTACATTTCTAGTGGGTGAAAGTTAGTTAGTGTAGTATCTTGTGTGTTTTTGCGTGTGTTGACATCTGCTGTTGTGTTTAATGTTAGCATGTATATACCTAATAGGCTGTTTGTTTGCAGACAGTGATAAATTGAAAATAAACTCTCAAAAATCCTTCATAATAGGCTGCCAAACTGTATTGTATCATTATTTTTCCACATATAGGCCTACAAATGACTAATTTTAGTAGCCGGTACCAGTTTGAATAATTTGAGTACCAGTATATGTGACGATAAGTGTTGGGTTAAATGCATTACCGTAAACACATTGCGTTATTGCATCATTGTTAAATGTAACAGCTAGATTCTGAACTTCAACAGGTAACAAAAGTACTGACGAGCAGTCAGGCTTGTACAACATTGTAGCCTATGCAGTCTTTCAGCGGGCACATTTCTGCAGTAGAATCACTTTGAAGATCACTTTGAAGTACTGCATTGTTGGCTTTGTGTTTATACTAAATACTAAATACTAAGTACGCCCTCATTAGGATACAAGTGGCTGATGACAATTTAAATATAGCTTTCGTTTTGTTTTTTGTCCTCTTGATGGTAGAAGGACTAGCTTTAAATGTGTTAGCAAATTTTGCATATTTGCATATTCTCACACAGACAATATCATTTAAAATACTCTTTTAGCCATTATAAAATTTCTGTTTAAACAAAATCCTTGTAAAAGGCTTCCAAATGAATTGCATCATTATTTTTTCCATATGAGCTGCTCATCAGCACAGTACCAGTAGATAACTACTGTAGTGCTGATTTTGTACAGTGACACTGACAAGAGAAAAAAACCACTGTAAAAAGTTATCTAGAATTCTTTTGCCAGTACTCATCAACAGAAATCACAAACCTCTGAACCCAGAGCAATCAAATGTAGTATACACTCTGATAGCTATAAAAGACTCTAACTCTGGGATCTATATCAGTATTTTTCCTGCTTTAATACATAAAATGACAAGAGCAGTAAAACTAAAACATAGAAAAAACAGAGTTGTGCAGACACTTCTTTCCCCTGTGCCTCCTGTGAATCCACTGAAGGAGTTGAGATCAGTTTGGTTTGATTAGTATTTATCAGGAATTAATCAGAGCTATCAGGACATTTGTAAATGTTTTACTGACATTCAAGGACAACTAAATTTCTCCAATTATGTGCAACACCTGGTTAACAAATTGTGAAATACTCCTTTGCAGGGTGAAGATATCAGGGGAAGGATTTTGCTACATCTCTAGTGTGAGAACATTAGTCATTGTTATATTCTTTACATTCGTGACTGTGTTTATGAGCATGTGCATGAATATTGTGGCTAAGATCTTTATTTAATTGCTAATGTTTGCTTGTCTCAATTCATTATGTCATAGATTTGAATTTTGATGCCCCCTAGTGATCTTTTCAATAAAGACACCAAACAGACAGCACTGCACACAGATATACAATATTGCAAGCATACATATTGCAATATAACATTACACTGATGTGAACTATGCAATGAAGAACAAAGAAAGAAGGTCAGTTTAGACTTTTATTTACTTGTAAAGTGTTAAAAAAGGCAACCATGTAGGAAAAGCAAAAAGAAAGTGAAAAAGTTTGGACACCCAAGAGATAGTTTAAAATGAGAAGGAAATCTGAATCAGAATACTTTAATAATCACTAAGGAAATTATGTGGGTTGCAGTTGCTCCAAGACGTAGTAACAGTAACAGTAACAGAATAACCTAATTAAATAATATGATATATTACAAAGTTTACAAATGTAAGAAATAGGACTAATATATGCAAATCACTCAATTATAAATGTCAAGAATATTACAAAGGTGTAATATATACGATTGACATTTAACTCTAACCTGTGAAACTTTGTCATTTGTTATTTTACTGTACAGCATGTGCATCGGGTGCAACTATTGCAGTGTGTACAGTGTGCAGTGTATTAGATGGAGGAGTTGTACAGGGTGATGGCCATAGACAAGAATGATTTCCTGTGTTGTTCAGTGGTGCTTTTTGGTAATCTCAGTCTCTTATTGAAGATGCTCCTGTGACTAGCCAGCACATCATGGAGTGGGTAGGAGATATTATCCAGCATTGTCCTTATCTTGGGCAACATTCGCCTCTCAGACACCACCCTAAGGCAGTCCAGCTCCATCCCCACAACATTACTGGCCTTGTGGATCAGTTTATTGAGTCTGTGGGCGTCTGCGACCCTCAACCTGCTGCTCCAGCATGCAACAGCATGGAGGATAGCACTGGCCATAACAGACTCGTAAAAAAATTCTGAACATTGTCCAACAGATGTTGAAAGACCTCGGCTGCCTCGGAAAATAGAGACCACTCTGGTACTTCCTGTATAGTGCAGCGGTGTTTATAACCCAGTCCAGTAGTGGTCTTCCTGTTAGGCAATCAACAATCCAGGACACATGAGAGGCATCCACCTGCATCGCTGTCAGCTTATCACCCAGAAGGGTTGGCCTGATGCTATTGAATGCACTGGAAAAATAAAAAAACATAACCCTCATAGTGTTCGTTGGCTGGTCCAGATGGGCGTAGACACGACTGAGCCTGCCTGTGTTACACAACAAATTCACCTGTAGCTAAATTCTACATACGTCAATTTTAAACATGTTAAAATGGAAGAAGTGTTCATTTGGGGTAGGGCTGCTTTGGTGGGACATGATGTTACTGCGGGTGTGGCCAGGATGACTACAGAACAATATAGAGTGAAACAAAGTTCAGTGAATAAAATTTTTGTATTTGTTGCATACTTGGACATAGGCAGCTTTAACTCACTGTCTGATGATAAGATTGACCACACTCAGACAGAATGGAGAAACTGTAACATGACCATAAACTTTTTTCTCTTTTTGTGGGTAGTGATTAATACAAACTGTGAAGTCTGGGACATTATTTTTTCACAGCATCTGAAGCGGGGCATGAAAAAAGAAAGAAAAAAAGAAAAAAAAATCTGTGCCTTTATTCCAATGCGTTCAATGGACACTGGCAGGTGGCAGGTTAGATATGCAGGTTGGTTGTTATAGACATAAAGACATTAAAGTACACTAACCCCACAGTTTTTTACCACTCAATCGAATTATATCACTAGTTTCTGAAGGTCCAAAAAGAACTCAAAATAGCAAGGGTTATATGAGTGTCCCATTCTTATGTTTAATCATTTAAAATGATTTTCCATAGCCAATGTCTGTTTTGAGAGTTAAAGTTGAGGTAAAACTAGTATTAATTATGATTTATTCTAGGATTGAGTTTGTTTCTGTCCTGAGAATTTCTTTTGTTCTTTTTGTTTTATGAAACTATTTGAATATAATTCTCCATATATTTGATATTTTTCCACATTTTTGTATTTGATACTTTTTTATATTATAAAAAAGACAGGCATTAGAAAGAATTGCATAAAAAACAGTGTACAGGATTTATTTCTAAAAACGTAAACAACAACATTCGTTATTAAGATTATCTTCATAAATTTCAAAGCAGTGTTATAATAAAGCTTAATTTATGCTTCCACAATGAATCTACGCAGAGCCTATGACATAACCCTTGCAAGATGCCAGTGCTGTCACCAGAAATTATACTTGTGCAACATTTGCTGCAAGCTATGTCTGTGTAATGTATAGTTATATTTCGTATAGTATAGCAACGTATAATTAAATAGAAAGCGAATAGAAGACTGAAGTGATTTCTACACAGTTGTTTTCAGACTTATTGGCATAGAGATAAAAAAAAATAACAGCACCAGTGTGTGAATATTGTACATCATTTTGTTACTGGATTATTGATAAGGAGACAAAAAATTGCTATGATGATATGAAAACATCTTTTCAGTTTCTAAAGTAAATTTTGCTTTGACTTCTTTTGTTTTTTTTATATAGGAAATTATTTTATTATGCTCTGTGACTGCATCATCTGTCAGACGTGTTTGTATACATGTACACACATATATATGTCTGCTGGAAAGTCTTTGTTACTCATTGCCACTTACTTTACAGGAAGGATGTTCTTAGTGATAGAAGTCAGAGGTAGTTTTTAAGCCACAAAACCACAACTCTAAAACACAATGACTCTCATGACTGAACTTACTCATGAAAAAGATGTCATACATAGATTTCTCTATACCTGCCAACTCTGGACCTGTCAGCTTTTGTCTCAGCGATTTGAGATAGAAACTAAAAATATTAAAAATATAGCTGTGCTACTGAAAACTTCAGCTGTAATAATGAAAACTTCAGTATTTGGCTGTTTGTGAAAGCAGTGCAATTAAAGAAAAAAAAACTGTTTTAATAAGGAAGAATGGTAGAAACACACAGAGACCCTCTCCTGAGCCTGGCTCTGCTGGAGGTTTCTTCCTTTTCCTTCCCCCTATCGCCAAAGTACTTCCTGATAGGGGTCATCTGATTGTTGGGGCTGTATTATTGTAGAGTCTTTGCCTTACAATATAAAGTGCCTTCATGTGACTGTTGTTGTGATTTGGTGCTTTGATATGCTAAAAGTCAGCTTCGTTCCTTTTTATGATTAGTAATTGATCAGCTTTTAAATCATATCGTATGTGTTTGTTTGTTTGTCCCTTGCCAACGTTTAGGTAGCACGTAGGTGGAGCTTCTGTGCTTTCTTTTACCGCAGACAACTTTAGAGCAATCTAAGGCCTAAACTTTTGGGTCATGAGAGTTACTTGCTCATAAGCTGATCTCATAATTTAACACTTTGGCCATATTTAACATGGAAAACCATGATTAACAACAGTATATCAATTCAGTAACTATTGCTGACATTCTACATTTTACTGAAGATCACATGGTCAAGCCAGGAGATAATTGAAGAAATAGTTTATTGAGTTAGCTTTAAATGTTATGTCTGGAGAAAGGAGAACGCTGCAGTCCAGCATTTAAACCATGAGGTTTCAAAGCTTGCTCAGAAGCTAAACAAGTTATGATGGAGAAATTTTTAACTTCCAAAATATAAACAGATGTGACATAAAACAGCACTTATGTTGTGAGCCAGTGTTGATGACACAGTTAAAAGAGGCTGTCACAAAGGAGGCTGTGTAGGTGCTGTTTCCTCCTTTTCATGCCCACAAACCTTTGAAAGTTAGAATTGCGAGCAGACCTGATTTGACTGCGGAAGAAAGTCTGTCCTCCACCATTGACCAATCACATCTGTCTGCACTGGGGTTTCCCTCTTATGCAATTTTATAGTAAACTGTGAAAGTACCTGTCAACACGTTTACTTTTATCATGATTGTGGCAAATTCGGACAACAGTGGATCATGTAGATATATTTGACAAGAAGAAACCACTTAGAATAACAAAAAAACCCAACATAGATGTAACTTTTTCACCCACAATGAAGATCAATTCATTGCTCTATTGCCTTTTATATGGTAAGTGACTTTACAATTTTACCACTTTAAGCCATTTAAATGCTAATTTCAGTGCATTTAATTCTGCATTCAGTGCTTTCAATTTTAGCAGGTACGCTAACAGATGGAACCATAATCAACATAGAGGAATTCGAAGGGAGAAGTGTCTCCTTTCAGTGCTCACACACACTTGCATGGAGCAACAACAAGTATTTCTGCAAAGATCCATGTACAAGCACAGGAGACGTACTACTTACTGTAGAACCTGGCAGAAGAGCAGAGTCAGGGAGGATTGCTCTGGTGGACTCTGGGGATGGATCCTTCACTGTGACCTTCAGTGACCTTCAGCTTTCAGACTCACAGAAATACTGGTGTGGAGTGGGCAGGCCTGGTTTCGACACATATGTTGAGGTACACCTAACAGTAAAGAAAGGTACGTGTATTATCCTATCATTTTAAATAAAATGCATCAATACCATTAAGTTCTGTAAAGTTTACACATTCATATTTCACTAGAAGAGGAATAAAGTTAAATTTAAATTTACCCTACAAGTATCTTACCACTGCTGAAGTTATGTTACAGATAGGGGGTATAAAAATAATATGCTAATAATAATTTTAAAATTTTCATAATCCTTTGGTTCACTTTTTTTTGTCTTTTGGTTTGACTGGAGCTCACAAGACTTAAAACTTCTTTTAACTCTGAAAATTCTATTATTTTGTATTTTCCTCTTTATTCTATTATTCTCTCAAATATTTTTAGGTAAAACATATTAGAGTATTTTGAAAAATGCAGAAAAAATCCGAATGAGCTTTTCTAACTTATAGTGGATTTAAAATTATTTTTTAAATCCATAAATCACCTCTTGAAAAAGGCATTACACACTTTGGTGGGGTTCTGAACATTGTTGGGGTTGTTATTGAATACAGTAATGTACTAATGCCATATGTTACTTAATTACTCCTTGAAGAAAGTAATTTGTCGCACTACTTATTACCTTACCTTGTCATACCATGTTACTCCTTAATGTGGCCCATAACACATTGTGACATAATTAACGTTGTTAACAATATACATTTTAGCAGCATCAGGAGTATGTTATTTAAGATATTATTAGTAAAAGAAGCTTACTGAAGGCCTTTCCTAAAAAAAACCCCAAAACGTTATCTGGATGGTTGCATTTGTTTCCCTAAAACCTGTACAGTATACGCATTTCAATGCTGATAGAGACTTTTCAGTTGTGCAAAGCTGCTAATTCCATAGACACTAATGACCTCTCATACCATCAGAGATACAAGCTTTCGAAATGTGCACAAGCCAGGAGAAAACCCAGGTTTTGAAAAATAACTTCAGTTTCAATTTGTCTTATCACATAATATTTTACTTCATTTTAAATGAGGTTTGGCTCAGAGAGGACAATGTTTTTCTGGATTATCTTCATAAAGTATATGGCATCTTTCCATGATAGAGCTTTAACCTACATTTCTGGATGGTATAGTGAACTGTGTTCAGAGACAATTACATATAAAAGTGATCCTTTTAGATTGGTTAACCTCTGCTTCCATTACTTGGCCTCTCTAAAATACTTTTTATACACTGTCATGTTGCAGATGTCTTGCTAACTAACTTAATTATCTGCAAAGCATTCCTCCAGCTATTTTATTTGTATAACTACTTAGTTTTCCAGACTTTTGAGACATGTTCCATGTTCATTTTAACCATTTGATATTTTTTGTGTTCTATTGTAAATAAAATGTGAGTTCGTAAGATTTGAAAATCATTGGATTCATTTTTTTTTTTTGCGTTTTACAATTATTTACATTTACAATTATTACATTTATTTAAATTTTACATACCATATATTTCCAGAAGTGGGCCTGTATGTGTTTTTACAAAAATAAAAGTACCAATAGTGTAAATACCTCTTACACCATTCCTTCTTACACAGCTGTTAAAATTGTGACAACAGTCGTACCTGATGTGTCTTCCACATGGACATATCGGAATACCAACACAACACATTTAACAACAGGAATAGACACCACAGAGCCTACTAAACTCTCAACAGGTATAAATATATTTATCAGCCCTTATTCATTATGAATAACAGATAACTTTATATGACAGAATATTCCATTCTGTCCTACAGCCTTAAACTTCACAGCGGAAGAAGGACCTAACATCAACACAGGTAAAGCTTAGTTTGATAATATCATTTAAAGTGTTTGCATGAACAAGACCTGAAATGTTCTTGTTTTCATCAGGCACCATCGTGTATGCTACTGTTGGTGGTGTTGGTCTGATCGCTATCGTGCTTCTGGCAGTATGCTGCAGGAAGTCCAGAAAAACCTCAAAAATTAAACAACACGTGTACTGCAACAGTGCAGACTTCACCAATGCAAACGAAAGAAAGGTATGAACTCAAAAAATGTAGGTCAATCTGAAAGCTGTGCTTGTAGTCCAGAAATAAAAAGCTGAATTTACAGGAATGTAGTGAGTGTGTATCAACAGACATTACACTGTCTGGATTCAGCGTGACTAATATACCATTAGATAAAAAGTTACCACTACCACTCTCATGGCATTCAACTGAGAATTTTAAATACACTGAAAACTGGAAGAAGTGTAGCTCTACCTGCAGCAAAACCAAGTATGTCTAACAGCATCATTGATAGGCACTGTTTAACAATTTTACATCTCAGTTTTATTTGTAGTAGAGTCTTGTTAACTCCTCAAGTATTCAAAGAAATCCTCTGCCTGAAAACCCTCGTCAAACTACACGTCTTTTGGATGGATCAAATTCAGAGCTTGTTTGATTGCCTATCGAGGCGCAACTGAGTTAAGCTGAGCTAAGCTAACTCAAGGTCATGATCCAGTGGGTTTATTGTCAATCAATACCAGACTGCATAAAGTGCAATGTGCAAAATTGCAATAAAACAAAACAAAAACAGTGCAACACCAGAAAAAAACAGAACGATACCAACACAAGACAGTGCAGACCCAACAGTGCAATAGAATGTGCAAAAGACTGAGCGATGTGCAAAAAGTAACTGATGTGTGAAGGTGTGAGTGTATGTGTGTATGAGATCGTGGAGATAAGTGGTTGTTAGTGACGTGTATGAAGGCATGCGTGTGTGTGTGTATCAGCCCAGTCACTGAGTGTTCAGGAGTTTGATGGCTTGGGGGAAGAAACTGTTTCGCAGTCTGGCAGTGAGGGCCCGAATGCTCCCGTACCTCTTCCCAGAAGGCAGCACAAACACATCATTCTGAGCATCAAACTGTGCATAGAAGTAGTTCAGCGCATCTGGTAAGGAGGCGTCACCATCGCAGGCAGGTGTTGTCTTCTTGTAGTTGATGGCCTGGATGCCCTGGTATATGCACTCATACACTGTAAAATCTAATTAGTTCCCAGAACTCAAAAAAATTATGGAAACTCGTTGCCTCAAAAAAATTGAGTAAAGCTTAGCTAAAAATGACTAAGTTAGGACAACTTATTTACTTTGAGTACTCTGTACAAGCTCATTTGTTCCCAGAACTCAAAAAAATTGGATCAAGTTTACGTAAGATGACCAAGTTAGGGCAACTTACTCATTTTGAGTACACTGTACAGCCTTGTTAGTTCCCAGAACTCAAAAAAATTATGGAAACTCGTTGCCTCAAAAAAACTAAGTAAAGCTTACTTAAGATGACTGTTAGGGCAACTTATACATTGCAAGTCTGCAGTATTAAGAATAACTTGATATTTCTGACTGTACAATACTAATTGTTTACCTACTGACAAACATGTTAAGTTCAACTAAATGAAAAAACAATTTGTGGTACCATGAATATGATTAAAAATAATTAACAACAATTTTTGTAATGATGTTAAAATGAGCCCAACTTTTATTTTCAAACACAACAAAGTATAACAGCCAACATACTGGACACTGTTCTGCTGAACAACAAACAATTATATTGCCATCACTGTTATAATTTTACAATGAAACAAAGTCTCAGATGTAATTATTCTGAAAATAAGTTTAGGCCTACCACAGTTTGTTTTGTACTTACATTACTTATATAATCAAAATAAAATATTTATTGTTCTGTCACAAGTGCAGTCTCTAATTTAAACAACACATTTGTTTTCCATTCCAACACATGAGCTGGAATGTTGTATTATTTTAAGGATGGCTTGTTTCCAGTCCAGGCATTACTGCCTGAATGACTGTCATGGATCGAGGTGATCCAAATGTAGGTGCAGAAGAAAGTCTTTAACTTCCCTTAAGTACAGTGGCAGTGGATGTGGGTTGGAGATGCAATGAGCTTGAACCTGCAGGCGACCATCTTCACTGACCACACCATCTGTGACAGAGGACTCATCTCTCCTGTTGTCCTGCAAGCAAACAATCATATTTTTTGGAACATGAACTTAATTGCTTTCTTAAAACATTTTTTTCTGCATTTGGTATAGAACAGACTCCAATTTAGACGATCTCAGGCTCCCTCCCCACCGGAGAGGTGACATTCAATGTCCCAAATTGTCAGTCTGCATAGCCCTGACCACCACCCAACACACAATAATGTCATGAAAGCATCATTTTAAAAAAGGGCTATGCAAACATGGCCAATAACTTTCATTCTAATGATGTGCAAAATGATTTTGGGCACAAAACAGATTTTGCTGTTAGAAAACTTGCAGACTTCACTATATACAGTGTAGACCCTCTAAACTAAGTTTGGGGGATGTGATCTTTCAAGAAATGCAGACCAAACTGTTGTTGTTGTTTGTTTACTTACACAGCATGTCTTGTAGAATTAACTGGAGTCACCAGCAACAGCACAGTGCAGTCACATCTCAAGTCTAATAACAGAAGACAGGAAAAGATCAGTAAAGAAAAAACTTCCCCAAACCAAAGCACAAACAAAACAATAAGTAAAACAGGCTGATCTAAAGCATGATTAAAGTTCAGCCTGATTAATATAAATGTCACTGACAGTTGCTAATATATTGGAAAACCAAAATACTTACTGATGTCTTTCTGTCCAACACCAGGAGTGCTGGTCCCGAGCCTCAAAGACAGTAAGAAGCAAGCAGAGGGAGAAAAAACAGAACATTTTTCAGAAACTGATTTGATCCTTAATGGCTGTGCAATCATTGTAACATAGAGTTTGCTTATGTTGTTAAATAAAGGCTAGATTTGACATTAATAGATGCCACAGATGTTCTAAAGCTGCCACAAAGCATGAAAAAAAAATAGACGTCTCCGAAAACGTCGGTGCATTTTTGCAAATATGTGATGTCTTGATAAATCGAGCAGATATTTGAAATTTACACAGCTACATTCTCGCCTGAAAATATCTTAAAAGTTTATTTTGTGACCCAGAAAAGTTAATAAGTTTTTCAGCGGCGCTCCTCCGCCATTGCCGCGCTTACAAGTAAGCACAGGCTCCGACAACCGTGGCCGACAAATGCGATCCTCCTTTTCCCCAGACTACCCTTTCTGGGTCACAAAATAACCTTTTAAGATATTTTCAGGCGACAATGTAGCTGTGTAATGCTCAAATATCTACTTAATTTATCAAAATATCACATATTTGCAAAAGTGCTTCCACGTTTTCGGAGAGCTCTGTTATCCACCCCCCACGTCCCACACCTACCCCACCCCTAACGGCTGCACCTCCCGAAGAATTTTGTCTGGGCTCTTATCTCGCTTATTTATTTCAAACAATCAACAGAAAATTTCACCACATAGTTTTATGTAAGGTTTTTAAGGCTGTGGTGTTAATTTTTAAGTAACATGAGCCCAGCGGCAGCAGCAACGCTAGGCTAACACTAACTAGCTAGCAAGATTTTAAACCTGGTGCTAAACTAAGAGAAGCCACAAAATCAGTTTGAATAAGAGTAAACATTTACTCACCAAGTCAGTGTATCAGGTAAAGATCCACAGCGATGACAACAATAATATCTTGAGCTGATGCTTCTCCAGGTTTGCTCAACATATTCCATAAAAAATGCACCGTCAACATGCGGACTGATCCGAGAGGGAGGAGGACGGTAGTCACGTGGCATTTTCAAAACACATCTTTCATCCTTCCGCCCTGAGAAGCAAAACTTCCAGCTTACTTAGTTATTCTAAGTTAAGACAACTCAAATAAATGGAGTTTATCAGCATTTTTGCATAAAAAGTACTGGTAACTTATTTAAATTGAGTTCTAATAACAAATTGATAAAAATTGAGTTCAGCCTATTTAATATTTTTAATTAAACACAATATTACATTTTACAGTGTACATGGCAACCCTCCCGATTTTTCTGGGAGAATCCCGAATTTCAGTGCCCCTCCCGAAAATCTCCCAGAGCCACCATTCTCCCGAATTTATTCCAATTTTTCAATAAATGCAGTACAAACACCCAATAAATGCAAGTCCCATACGAACGTGCTGATTTGTTGTTTCTTTTTCACTTACCAACAGGTCAGCTGTGGTTATGATGACACTGAGAAGAGGACAAAGTGTAGGAAAAAGTCACCTAAGAGTTCTTATGTACCTACTCACCAACAAAGACAGGATCTACCAACATCTGATCCCCCAGCAAGTGTACACCTTCATATCTATGAAAACATCTCTTCCCCCAAACTCCCTGAATGTTCAGGATATTCACCCACAGGGGAACAAAATGACTATGATAATAACTCTGGAATCTACATTAATACTTTGCCAAACTTAATGCATGAAAGAACAGATCATGGTACTTGTAGAAAACACAAAGCTAAACATAAGACATGCAAAAATATAGAGAGTTGCACAAACAGTGTCTCCAGAGCCCCTTGTGGATCCACTGAAGAGAAGCCCAGATCACTTTGGTTTGGTTTAGATTTATCAGAAATAAAGGAGAGTTAACCTTAAAGATATGATTTTTTAATGGACATTCATGGACAAGTCCATAAATAATATATGAGCAACGCTCATTGTCATCATTATTTAACTTGTACACTAAGTTGTACTGTTAATATTTCCATTTCATGTCTCTGGCTTCATGTGTTTGTGTAAATTCAACTTCTGTTGCATTTAAGGACACGTTTAAAAGCTTCTCTGCTCAGAGTTAAAAGCGTAAAATGTTACTTCATGAGGTTAATACTTCCGGTTAAGTTCAGGGGAAGCATTAGTAAAGCATTGTGTCACTTTGTGATATGTTCATGAGCATGTGCTGTTGTGGTTAATGTCAGCATGTAAATACCGAACAGTCTGTGTCTTCACAGTTAATGAAAACTTGTGAAAATGAGAGTGAATTATGTCTTTACGATAAACTGTGTATACAATTCATTATGCTAAAGACTTGGTTTTTGCTTCCTCCCACTGCACACTGATATGAGTAACCCAAATTATACTTATTACTATCAACTTGTGAAACAATATAACATCACAGTGATGTGTAGTTCACAATGAAGATCTATTCTATTCTATTCTATTCTATTCTATTCTATTCTATTCTATGTTATTCTATTCTATTCAAGCGTTCATGTAATAAATGAATGATATGTAGCTTACATACATATCATATATATACATGTACTGGTTTGTTCTGTTTTTTGTTTTTTTTAATTCATCCTAATGATAGAATCCTTTGACTGAAATTAAGTGTGTATACACACTGAAGTCAATGTCCTCTCACTTTTCCTGAGTTGATATCTGATGCCCACAGCATCTGCTGGATCTTGGAGCAGTCCCCCAGTTCATCTGAAACATCACTTCTCTCTTTAAGACCACCCTGTAAGCTAGTGGTTCTCAAACTGTGGGGCAGGACTCCATTAGTGAGACATGGTGCTACTGCAGGTGGGGCCCGAAAAATGGAGTGAAACAAAATCCAGTAAATACGATGTTTGATTGGAGAATAAACAAAAGTTTACTGATGCACTTAAGCGTGGATTACACTCTGTTGTGTACGAGGACACAGGCAGCTGCAGACATGACAAATGAGGTTTCACTCCTGTTATAGTGCTTTGAAGTCGCAAAGTAACCATGTCTAGCTGTCATATTGTAGTAGTGTCTTCACTGATGACCACACGTGGTCACAAAACAATGACAGGTACACAGATGTTTGTGCAGAGCCTTAGCTCACTGTCTGGTGATGAAATTCACATTACTCTGACACAAGTGGGCCTAGGCAGATGCAGAAACTGTATCATGCCCATAAAATTCAATGTTGTGCGGGCAAACATTAAAGCCACCTTTGTATTACTGGTCTTAAGCTGAAGTCTGATGCTTAGAGCGTCTCCTTGTCAAAACCAAAATAGCATGGTTATGGGTGATGGAAGGGGTGGAGGATAATGATTTGGGCTTGTTTCGCAAGGACTTGAGCACCTTACAGTCAGAAAATCACCATGATCTCTGTATAACAAAATATTCCATAGCCACATGTAAGGCTGTCTGTCTGACAGCAGAACAATGATCCCAAACACAGCAGCAAATCTGTAACAGAATGACCAAAAGAGAAAAGAATCGGGTTTTTTACTGGCCCAGTCATAGTCATAGTCCATACCTGAATCCAATTGGTATGGGCTTCTCTGCTTAGGCTGCTGCCCCTGTGACCCAGCCCCAGAAAAGTGGATGAATGATTTATTTATTCTGGGACTGCATTTCCCTATTTTCACACACACACACACACACACACACATGCACACACACACACACACGCACGCACGCACGCACACACACACACACAAAGTATTAATTCTAAACCTGCAAAGGAGAACATTTGCCACAACTTTGCCATTACAAAGTTCAAAGCAGTGTTATAGTAAGCACTGCACACATGTACTATGGTTCCACCTTTGCACTCTTTCTTCTGATACCTTTTAAAAAATATGGCTTTAGGTCACATTTGAACCATTTTGAAGACTTCTCACCCATTTAATTCACACTTGTGTGTTGCTTGTTGTTATACATACTGCAGGTGTGTATAAAAGTCAAAGATTGAATGTAACAGCCTGCTCTGTGGAAGAAACTGGGCATCACCTTTGTCTCTGGGTATTATACAGGAAGCAAATAGAAGAGTGGAATTACCTTTATAGAGTTGCAATAACTGCATATAACTGCTATAGCTATGATATTAGGTCAGTTTTGTTGCATTATTCCTAAGCAGATAATAAGCAAGTATGAGTATGTAAAACTACTTGAAATGGTGACAATAAAACATTTTCAGTTTTTGAAGTGGCTCTGCTTTGAGATTTTAACAAAAATATTTTAGTACAGTATGCTCTTTGACTACATCTATAGTATTTATATACTGCACACATGATGTGTTGAGGACAGTGATAAAGTCAGAGAAAAGCAGTATAAATACATTTGCGACATAACATCTCTGGTCACGTGAAGTCAACCAGAAATATTTCTTGAATATAAATTCTCTAGACTCAAATGGTCACTACAGTCACCAGATATCAGTTCAGCAGAGTACATTTGGGATGTGGAGGTACAGCTATAATTCTTCTATATAATGACAAATGATGACAAAAATTATGCTGTATGAAATCAGGTGTTTTCCAATTTGTGAGAAAGATATGACTAATATGTTTTTATAAATTAGAGATCTATAGAATCAAAGTTTGACATTGAGTAAAATTAACTTTGATAGTTATTTTGGCAAACCTTATTTTTTCTAATGTATAAACAAATGTGAAGGAAAATGGCATTCATACTACTCCCACAAGAAACTGTGTAACAGTTAAAGGAGGCGGAGGGTCATGAAGGACGTTGTGTACATGTCAGATTGACAGAGACTATAGGACCTGCTCCTCCCTTGATGTCTGCCTCCAAACCTTCAAGAGTGAGATCAGTTTGGGTAAACAGAATGCAGCTGATATTTTAGCCTGCAGGATTGGGTCTGTTCTCCATTTGTGGTACAAATATTTAACTTATAGGCTGTAAATGCAGAGCCCTTGAGAACCACTTAGAATGAGAAGGATCTACAGAGCTGGAACTTTGTCAGGCATAATGAAGAGCATTTTTTTCTTCTCCTGTTTTTTATATGGTAAGTGACTACCTAAAATGTATACATTAATTCTTTTAAATGTTCAGTTTGATGCCTTATTTCCTGTAATGTCATTTGTTTTAGCAGCTGAACTAACAGAAGGAGTCATAATCAAAGTAGACGGATTCGAGGGGAGAAATGTCTCCTTCCAATGCTCGCACACACTTGCATGGAAAAACCACAAGTATTTTTGCAAAGATCCTTGCACAAGAGTGGAAGACAAACTGGTTACTGTAGAATCTGGCAGAAGAGCAGAATCAGGGAGGATAACTCTGGTGGACTCTGCGAATGGATCTTTCTCTGTGACCTTCAGTCATCTCCAGCTGTCAGACTCACAGAAATACCGGTGTGGAGTGGACAGGCCTGGTTTGGACACATACATTGATGTACAGCTCACAGTAATGAAATGTACGTGTATAATCCTATTTCTTTTAGCTTGATTTAAAATTAATCACTACAGTGAATTCTATAGCTGTATCTCAAGGTCGGTAAAGTTTTACATACTCATTTCTTACTAGCAAAAATATATGACAAACAACATTGTTACAAACTCTGAACATAAATGCTGTGATTTTTTTTCATATATTAAATACTTTTCAAGTATTTATATATGAAAGGATAATTAAGATATTAAAAACCCTCAACCTGTCCTGTAAAGTCTAATATTGAACGCACACTTGTCAAAGGGATGTAGAGGGAGCGGTGGTACCTAAAACATAAACCTTAATACAAAGGAACACCAAAACACAGCAACTCAAAAACACTGGTTCAAAATGACCAAGTACCATGACAACACTAAGAAAAACATTATATTGCAAAAAAGAACTACTGACGTGAAAATGTAAAGTATTTTTTAAATGAAATTTAGTGAAAAAAGAAGAGAATGCTACTTTATTTTTGAATTTCATGTTGAAGTGAGCAGCTGGGATAGGCTCCAGCGCCCCCCGCGACCCTGAAAAGGATAAGCGGAAGCGAATGGATGGATGGATGGATGGAAGTGAGCAAATATCACAAGTTGTACCAGGGAAAAAAAACCCCAAACAAAAGTGTCCACAGATACTCTAATCGAAAAAAAAAATAACTGAGAAAACATTTTTTGTGCACATTTTTTTCCTTGCCTACTTCGATGTCAAAGTATACTAAGCAGATAACACTTTTGACAAACTTCTGTATTTAAGACCAAAGACAATTTAGCATTTTAATGGTTTCATTTGTATTATTTTTACAGAAGTTATCATTACTCTAAATAACTCTTCTACCCCTCCTTCTTACACAGCTGTTGAAAATGAGACTGATATTTCTTCTACATTGCCATATCCAAATCCCACCTTGGAAAAGTCAACAACAGGTATAAGTTCTGTCTGATATTATGCATTATAAGAAGAAAAAGTTGTATAAAGGCTACATGATTCAAGATTTCTTTTTAATACATCAGGCAACATCATTTGTGCTACCGTTGGGGGTGTTATTCTGATCTCTGTCTTGATGATGGCAGTATGCTTCAGGAAATCCAGAAGAACATCAAACGATAAACTACAGGTTTACACCAACAGAGCACACACCAGAAATTCAAATGAAAGCGAGGTATGAATTAGAAAAATGGAAAACACCCTGACACCTGTCAGGAAGCAGGAATATAAAAGAAGTTATAAAAAAAAAACTTTCTGGGTAGAATTACAGAATTATATTAAAAAGTAAATCATGAGAGTTATACAATCCCAACGATGTACCAAAACCACTTTCATGTCCTTCTCTTAAATATAATGACAAAACAGGAGGTGGTTGTCTGAGATTTTCAGGCATTGGGAAATGAGAGAAATGGTTTGTCTGGCTCTATTACCAGATAAGCATAGCCGTAGGGCACTTGCTAACATTTTTACATCTCAGTTTACTTCTAGTAGAGCCTCCTTAACTCCTCAAGTATTCATTAAATGGCCAGTCGACAAAACTAAAAAAAAATAAAATAAAAATCATGTCAAAGAAATTGTCTGGCTGACGGCTCCCTTAAAAATGCACCTTGTTTTTGTTTGTTTGGGGTTTTTATTGTCTTTGATGGATTAAAATTGACTAAATTTTATTGATAGCCTATACCCCATGCTTTCTGTCTTTCAGTTAAACTAAGCAGAGTAAAGCCAACTGGGTGCCCATAAACTTTCATATTTCTACCAGTCTATAAGTATATTTAGGTTTCACAGGGGCTCATTGTCGAAGCTCCTTCTAAGTAAAAGTCTTGTAAAAGCATTTTACGATTGGACAGACCAGACATGTTGGTGAGGTTAATATTCTCTCCCTCAATTGGTACCCAGGCATCATACCAACACATACCTTACCAGGAGAGCCATGGAGTGAGGCTGGGCACCTTTGCTTAGGCTGCTGGCCATGTTAAATAGACCCAAAAAATGGTAGAAGATTTATGTTCCAGTGTGCTTACTATAATCTAATAATCTGTGTGTGTCTTTCATACTGTATCATTAAAAACATTGGATTTTTATATACAATCTCAACACTTTTTTGTCACTTTTTGATAGGTCAGTTTTGGGTACAATGACACTGACAAGAGAACAAACAACTGTAGCAAGCTGTCTGCAAGTTCTTCTGTCTCTACTTATCAACAAAGATCAGCTCTACAAACATTTAAACCCATATAAACCAAATGCAGCATACTCACTGCTGTCTATAAAGCCATTTATTTCTCCAGCCCTCTGGCAGGTTCAGGATATTTACCCATGAAGGGCTCAAATGAATAATAATAACTGGCATCTACATTAATCTCTTGCCATCTTTAATATATGAAAGAACATGTGATTGTACTTGCAGAAAACACACATCTAAATTTAAAATGTGCAAAAATACAGAGACTGAATCTCCCTGTGTCTCCAGAGCCCCACATGAATCCAGTGAAGAAAAGCCCAGATCACCTCTTTTTTGGTTAAGATTTATCAGGAAGTTAAGTTATAATCTCTACTTTTTTGTGGACATTTGGAGAAAAATACATTTTCCAATTATGAGCAACACTTGTTTTCATTATAATATGCCTATACACTGAATTAAAAGTTATTGTTTCCACTCCATGTCTGCTGTGCTCTGTGTAAAATAAACTTGTGTTGCATTTAAAGACCATAAGCTTATCCATATAAGGATAACAAAGTGTGAAGTACCACAACAGGTTGTGTTTTTCCAGTTTGTGAGAATGTGTGAAAATAAAAGTGACTTTATACCTTCGCTAATGCAGTCTGGCTATAGTATGCTAAACACTTGGATCTAGTGCCCCCTTGTGGCCATTTCAATAGAGACACTTTGGGAAACGGCACAAGGATGGTGATCATTTCTTGGGGAACTTTTGGCATGTTCTGTGCACACTGAACGAGTTATGCAGGTTAGTATCACAAGTGCACAAACACTAAATGCACGAACTCCATAGTAAATTATAATCAGGTTATTGCTCAAACACATTTCAATGAATTTTGTCTGTTTCAGAAAGTCGAAACAGAACAGAAGTCAAGAAAGAAATGTTTATCAGTCCATTCAATGGGCGCTATTAGCAGTGATCAGCCCCATAGATATGAGCCAGTAGGGGCCTTCTGATAATGTCCATTGAATGGATTTATAACATTCGAAGTGGAGGAAATGAATGACACTTTGTTATAAAACTATTTTAAAAGTCAATTTGTATATCGTGCTTTAGGCATTATTTTTCACTGCACAGATGAAGCTAATGACGATTGATTCAATGAATGATCACTGTGCGGAAAATGCAGATGTTTCATCTTGTCAGAATGTGGTGGGACGGCAGAACTTTAAAGCAGATACTGTTAAAGAGATTGATACTAACGACACGTGCATATATGCAGCCATCTGCTGGACACTGGATCCATAAACTGTGGACTGAGAAGAATTTTTTCGTCTTTGCATCTTACATCTCATAAAGGAAACTACTTACTTTGGAGCGCTTTTTCATATTTCTATATTTGATGTCTGAACCTTTAGATGTTATATTGTAAAAGACCAGATGAGCCGTTAGAAACAACAGCATAGAAACATCCCACACAGTGCCTGACTGCTGTGAGTTTCTTTAAATAAAAATCTAAATAATGCCACAGTAAATGCTAAAGAGGGTACTTCTTATGATTCAGTCTTTGGACTCTTCCGGTGACAGCCTAAAAAATATATGACCTTAGAACACATTTTAAACAGCTACAAGCCTTTTCACCCATTTAATTTATAGTTGTCTGTCACTTGCTGTCACATCCCTGTGCTTATTAAAAGCAACAAAAAGTAAATAGAAAAGGGAAGTGGCATTTACATCCAGTTGTATCCAGACAATATAATGAATGATGATGGCTTATGAAGTGTAAAACTTTTTTCTTATTGTGTTATAAGCAAACATACAAATCAATGATTGCTTTCTATGGTAACAGCAAAATACATTTCTGTTTCATCATTTAGTCAATAAAATAATTTTAGTATGCTCTGTAACATCCAAAGTATTTGTGCATATGTGGGCATCCGCTGAAATGTGTTGGGTAATCAGGATCACTCTGAGCCACTTACTTTCACTGAGAGGTGTGAGGAGGTCAGTTGTAAAAGTCAGAGAAAACCAGTGACAGTTTATAGTTGCAACATAGCAACTCTGCTCAAACAAGAAGTCAGTGAGAGATATTTTTACAACTCTACTGCAAACAAAAGCCTAAACAACAACCTTTGTGAAGAGTACTGAACCACAAAGATTCATATCAATGATCTTTATCATCACTGTTCTTCTGTTTCTGTCACCTACTTTTTAACTAGCAGTCACATATTTAATGCAAACATGTAGCCGGTCAGCGTATGAACCCAAAAATTGAGACACCACCTATAAACACTCAAAACAGACATTCATGCTTCCTCCACAGAGTAACACTGTGTGTGGCAGTTAAATGAGGATGAGGGTCATGAAGCGTGCTGTGTATGTATTGAAAGAGGTCATTGGATCAGCTCATGACCGGCTCTTGTTTATTAATAAATATATTTCATTTGCAGATGCGTACAGTGGTGCTATAAGCCTTTAACTTTGTAACTCCAAATGCAGAGTCTGTAGCAACCACTTAAAATAAAAAACAACTACTGGCACTTTTCCCAGCATTTCTTTCATCTCCTGTCTTTTATATGGTAAGTGAAGTCCTAAATTTATACATGAATTCATTTAAATGTTCAAGTAGATGCCTTCTTCTAATAATATGATTGGCTTTTGCAGCAGCATTGACTGAGCGAGCCATAATCAACAACAGGACAGATCTGAGAAATGCAAACAAAAGAGAGTTATGAATCAGATACTGCTATCAAAGGCAGTGATCAGGGTGATCTCTAATCACTGTGAATAAAATAAAGCATAAAACATATTCGAGGTTGAATTTGCTGGAGCAAAGTGAGAGTAAGTCATTAGAAGTTGTACCAGCTGTGTTGATGTTATGGATTTTGTGTTGTGTCAGACAACATGCCGTTAGACGGTTTGGTTTAGATTTGTCTGGAATAAATCAGAGCTGATCACAAAGATATAAGAGATTTGTGTACATTTTATGGAAATTCCTCGACAAGTGGATTCTCCAGGTATTAAAAACCTTATCTAAAATCTTCGTCACACTAAGGGTGTATGCTAAATTTCACTGTGGTTATTTCTAATTCATCCCTGTAGCTGCCTGTGTTTCTGTAACTCAAATTTATTTTGCATTTGAATACAAAAAGCGTGTTCACATAAGGTTAACCAGGTCTGAAATACCCCTTCATATGGTTAACTCCTCTGGTTACGGTCAGGGGAAGAGGGAAGTTCAGTAGATGAAGTTTAGTTACTGTAGTATGCTGTGGTGCATTTATGTTTACCTTCATGACCATACTTGTGAATATTGTGGTTGTCACAGAACAGGGGTTGTATTTGAATCTCACATTTGTATTTGCAGTTGGTGAGACCTTATGAAAATGTGAGTAATCTCATGTCTTTACAGATACTCTGTCCTCCTATAACATGTTAGATAATTTTTGTCCCTCCCAGGGGTCATATATTAATAAAGACACTGTGAGGGTCAGCACTGATATAAACAACCTATTGTTCATATCAGTGCTGATATAAACAATATTTTACTGAAAAATATATGTTCTTGCCTAATTTCAGGCAGTACTTCTATTTCTATTCAGCCAATCTTGTTATCCAATGACTCAGCATTATTATGCAGCGTTGACCTGCCTAACACTAAGACTAGGACCCCTAGGGGGTGACTGAATACACCCCTGTTAACCAACCCTACTTTTCTTAGCCTGCTCAAGCTCCAGCTGAAAGATTTCTTAGATATCAACACCAATGAAGACACTGACCCACAGGTCTTATGGGAGACTACAAAATGTTTTATTCATGGTTTTTGCATCTCATTCTCCTCTATGCTGGCAAAAACAAAAGTTGCTCAGGTCTGTAATTTAGAAAATCAAATAATAAGAATAAGAATAATAATTCTGTAATAAGAATTATTACAGAATTTACAAAAAAAAATAAAAAAAATTGTCAGACGATCAGTCTATACTCCCCACATCACTGAAAGATGAATACAATGGAGTAACCTTATCTAAAGCAGAGTTCATCTTTCATAGAACCAGATAGAAGTACTATTTTCAATCAGAGCGTCCTTGTCATCTGTTGGTACTTGTGCTTAAAGAATGTGAAACAAGGACACACATCCCAGTAATAAAAGCTGCAGATGGTAAAATTGCAACAAACCCCCAATCAATACCACTACCACATTTATATTGTTTTTTGAAAATCTGCATAAATCAGAGATCAATTTCAAGGAGCCTGTTTGTAAGAGTTTTGACAGTTTGGAACTACCCCAAATCTCACAAGCAGATCAGGACGAATTGGAGGCCCCATTAACTCTGGATGAGCTGCATAGAGTGCTGAAAGGTCTACATAAAGGCAAAATCTTGGTTTAGATGGCTTTAGGATATGATAGGCTCACTTACGCTCGACTCTTAATTTTGCAGTCCAGAATGGGTCTTTCCATACAGATGAGAAAAAAGCACTTATTACTCTTCTCTTAAAAAAGGGAAAGGATCCTCTTGAGTGATCTAGTTTCAGACCAATATCCCTACTCACAACTGATCTCAAAGTATTTGCCAAGTCTCTCACATTGCACTTGGAAAGAAGTTATTCAGGTTTTATTTAATGCAGACCAGACAGGATTCATCCGAGGGAGGCTCGCATCTGATAACGTAAGAAGGCTGTTGCATATCATAGATGCCACAGATGGCTATCATAATCCATGTGCAGTATTCTTACATGACGCGGAGAAAGCCTTTGACAGGCTAGAGTGGGAATATCTGTGGACTGTATTAAAACACTTTGGGTTAAAGCAGAAGATTGTTGCAATGATTAAGACAGACCACTCACCCTTTGCAAGTGTCCTAACAGGGGACCTGATTTCTCCCCCGTTTACATTCAGTGTTGTTACATCCCCACAAATGAGGTCTAGGGGAAGGTGTGGGGAGCGGTAACAAACAGGACTGGAAAAGAATGAAAAGGAAACCAAACAGAGGTATTTAGCATATATTAAAGTTTTATTACAAATAATCTTAACACAAAGAGACAGCAACACCGCTTTATCAATAAGACTAAAAAAGAAAAAGGTCGCAACAACAAAGAAAAGAACAAACAAACAAACAACAAAGCAAGGTGCACTTCCGAGGGCCCACAGGCCCACCCTGTCGCTCGCAGCAGCAAGCTCTACTGCTGTTGAGGCCCACAAGCCCACACTACTCACTTGAATCAGTTACTCTCCCCACTGCTCCCACAAACTCCACACCACAGGCAGGACAATATGCTGCAAAATGTGTAGGCTGCTGGGGGATTCCCATGCATTGAGTATCTCTTTTTCAGTCACCTTTCTCACTCACTATGTGTAATTAGACCTCCCCCCCCCCTGTTCTATATTGTATATAGAACAGGGGGGGGCATGCACATCCTCACCACCATATGGGGCAGGTGCAGAGCTGAAAAAAATATAACATCAAAAAAAAACAAAAAACCTTTTTGCATCCTTATTGCCTCTAGTAGATCTTTTAATTTTAGTTCTGCAGTCTGTGAACCGTTAATTCTTTTCTTTTAAATTTTATATTTTAAAATTTAAAATCTAAATCGTGCCTTATGGAAAGTGAATTTTATATTATTTTTTACATTTGCAGCTATACTGCACAGTTGTTGATCGACATCAGCAGATGCAGATATAAGCAGTATAAAGTAAGATGTATTCAGTATGTTGTTGTAGGTTTGTGGTGAATCTAAATTTCAGTTCCTGCTTTGGTTTAGTTTGTCAAGTCACCAAAATGATACCCATGCAACTGAAACTAAATGTAGGCACATACTGGAGTCATCATTATTTCACATCTTCCTGTTTTTGTTTTTTGTAAAGGAGACTTTGTAGGTGTCAGGCAACAATGTGAGAGGTTTATTGAAAATGAAATCAATATTAAATAAGTGGGGAAATATATGAGGGCCGTTACCACTTTTGTACTGAAAATTCGAATTCAAATCGAGTTCTTCCCTCCCAATATTACAAAGATGAGTGGCAAAATTAAATGACCCTCTGGGATTACCAGTTAATTTGAAGTTGGAAACAGAATCAGGTGTTTTGGACCAACAGAAACCAACCTCAACAACTGAAAGCCTCACATATTAGATAGTAATATTTATCACCGGAAGAAAATACAATAGTGTGCAGAACAGTGTTGGATTTTCATCTGGTCAAAACAACCGTAACACAAATACCCAAGAGATTAAGACAGCAATGTAGTGATGTAGTGTAGTGTATGTTATTGCAAATCGGCTGTTACTGCTGAGTCCGCCTCCTTCTCTGTGTCAAGAGCTGGTTTCAAATCAGATTTCCTTGATGACCATTTTGCTGCTTCCTCCTCGCCCTGCTGTGTCTGTGCCCCTCACTGGCTGTCACTGTGTGAGTCCCCTGCCTCTTTTTAAAACCAGCTGGACTGAACAGGTGTAATTCATGTTGTTATTTGCACAGATGTAGGTGGGAAGTAAACCAATTTTCAAAATTAAAGTACGGTCTTTGATTAAAATGAGTAAAATCCTGTTTGGAGAAGGGAAAGCACTGTAGCTAAGCTTTTAGACAGGAAGGTTTCAGAACTTTAAAATGTATTCACTGTCAAACTCATCTACAGATGTAGATGACTTGTCCACAAATTTAACGGTAGGCTACGTGGCAAAAGAAAAAAAAGAAGGAAAAAAAAAATCGCATCCCCCCAATATGAACAACTATTGCATAAAACTGTGCTGCTGTCAACGAGTAACTGTCAGTTAACTGAGACCGTCATCAAGTTTGTGTAGGTGTCAGTTCTTTGAAGCAGCTCCTTCCTTTCTTCGCCTCCAAACTTTCACAAGTCAGGTCAATTCACGCGAGAGGAGTGCAGGTGTGACACATCTGCGGAAGCGTGTTTGCCCCCCACTCATCACAAACAAACGCTTCTCTGCACATCGTGACTGCTCTGTGCGCTTATATTCGGTTACTTAGCACCTTGTATTCTTGCGCAATCATTTATACGAATGTGACAGTGATTTCATTTACTTGGTAAATATTTTCGACTAGTTTACGGTTTTATCGCGATCGTGACTTATAATATAATTCATTATAAGTAATTCACGCGCACAACCTCGTACAGTGGTGGAGCAAACTGACAGAGTTTGATCAGTCGTAAATACCTGAAAGGACCACCAAGATAAGAACCACAGAGCTGCCAGTTTATCAGCCAGAATGAAGAACATCTATATCATTTGTCTTTTTTGCGGTAAGTGGCTTAGAAAAATTATATCAATTAACGTATTCATGTTTTGTAACATTTGTTTAACTCCTCGATGCCCTATATCTTGCCAATTTTAGCAGCTACATTGGCAGATGGAATCAAGTTGATGAACGTAGAAGGATTTCAAGGCAGAAATGTCTCCTTCACGTGCTCACACAAACTTGCATGGGGGTATGATAAATACTTTTGCAAAGATCCATGTGAGAGCGAGAAAGACAGGCTGGCTACTGTAAAATCTGGTGGAAGAGCAGAGTCCGGGAGGATTACTCTGGTGGATTCTGGAGATGGATCCTTCACTGTGACCTTGAGTCATCTCCAGCTGTCAGACTCACATCAGAAATATTGGTGTGGAGTGGACAGGCCTGGTTTAGACACATATACTGAGATACAGCTTACAGTAAGGAAAGGTATATCATCATATTATTTCTTCTAAGTTTATTTTATCAATACGCTTAATTTGAATTATGCATCTGCATTCTTACTTCAAAAGATAAGGAAAACAATACTGAGAGTTTTATATGCAGAAAGAGTTACTCCATATAAAAGCATAGCTTGTGAATTAAAATGCGTTTTATAATCTGGTTTATAATCTGGTGGTTCCAAGTAATTTCCCCTCGTGGCTTGACTGGAGCTTCTTGTTAAAAGATTTACAAGATTTATTTCCCCTTTTTTCTTCTCATGTGGTTTTATTGTATTTTTGGAGGCTCAGTGAAGAAAAACATCCAGTTTATAACATATTATTATAACATTATTAACATATTAGAACATATTAGAAACATCAGAGCATTAAAAAATCTAATCGGTGTATTTTAACTTTTGTTTTTCTCTTTATAAGTCATCTCTCGATAAGCTATATTCATACAAAGTAGTTAAAACTAGCTTCTGGAAACCTGAAGTGAATACATCTGTAAAATTCATTAATTTCTTTGTGCATCAGTATATTAACGATTCCATGACACAAAACTTGTTTTACAGAAAACATCCTTAGATATATATAAAAAATAAAGGTATCTTAAAACAGTAATACTTATTGTGGAATTAAATTTTGAATGAAAAACTTTTATTTTTAGAATATATATATTGTATATTGTTGGATTTATTGAGATTGTATGATTAGAGTAATAGTACCGTAATTTGCCACTTTTTCTTATACAGCTGTTGAAACTGAGACAACTGTCTCACCTGATGTTCCTACCACATGGACATATCAGAATACCAACACAACACAGTTAACAACTGGAACAGACACCATTAAGCCTACAAAATGTTCAACAGGTATAAAAATTTATTAAAAATAATTGATTTACGGTCCTTACAAACAAAAATTCTGGATACATTTTACATAAAGATGTAATACTGAGTCCTGTTCTGCAGAATCATTCTCCACTGAAGAACAACCTAAAATGAGCACAGGTGAGTTTCCACTTGATGATGTGATTGATGTATAAGTTACTGATGAATAAGATGATTCTATAATCTTATTTTCATCAGGCACCATTGTGTATGCTGCAGTTGGAGGCGTTGCTATGACCTGTCTCCTAATGCTGACAGTATGCTTCAGGAAGTACAGAAAAACCTCAAAACCTCAACTACAAGTTTGCTTCAACAACACAGATCTCAGCAGTGCGCATCAACAAGAGGTATGAGATGGAAAATTGGAGATCACACTGTCAGGAGGTTCATTCACAGCCCTCCTAGTGATCGCCTTAGACAGCAAATTAAATAAAGTAGAAAATGATTAATGTTTTTTTCCATGCAGCAAATGTAAGTATGTGAAGAGGGGTTTTCCAAAAGTCATTTCTCATTTTTTTATATTGTGGAGTTTTTCAATAGGGATGTGTTAAAACCACAGTGTTACATTAGTGTTGTGCTAAAGCAATGGTTTGACATTTTAAGTAAAATGCTTCTTCACCTTACAATTGAAAATTAAAAGTCATACTGTATATAGCTCTGGGAATAAATGTGGGTCAACTTAAAAGGTATACTTGCACAGTAACAGATACTGGTACTGGAAGTCACTCCTGTTTCAGAAGCACACACTCACTGACACCATTAGATGCAAAGATAAGTTCTACTGTCTTCCTGTTAAAAGTAGCAAAGTAAATGTACTAACCTTCAAGCAACATGACGGTTAACTAAGCACAATTAAGAAAGTGAGAAGGGGGAGAAATAGCTAGTCTGGCTCTGTCTGGTGATCTGGTACGCAGAGAAACTGAATTCTGCCTTCAAGTGTCTCGGAAGTACACTGACTAACATTTTACATTTCTGTTTAATTTGTAGTGAATTACATTTGAAGAAGAGCACAGAGGCCTTTTTGAGTAGAAGCCTCATATACTACCAGTCAAACGTTTTGACACACCTTCTCATTTAATGATTTTTCTTTATTTTTACTACTTTCTACATTGTAGATGCATACAGACATCAAATATATGAAGCAAAATTTATGGGTATTTGCAGCAAAGAAAAAATATAAATAACTCAAAAATTTCCTATATTTTAGATTCCTGAAAGTAGCCACCCTTTGCTTTGTTAACAGCTCTGCACACCCTTCTCTCAGTGAGCTTCATGATGTAGTCACCTGAAATGGTTTTCACTTCACAGCTGCGCCTTTTGAGGGTTTATTTGTGGAATTACTTGCCTTCTTAATGGCGTCGGGACCATCAGTTGTGTTGTGCAGAAGTCAGGTTGGTGCACAGCTGACAGGCCTAACTGTTAGAATTCATATTATGGCAAGAACCAATCAGCTAAGTAAAGAGAAACGACACTCCCTAACCCATCATTATTTTAAGAACTGAAGGTCAGTCAGTCCGGAAAATTGCAAAAAAATAAGGGCTAACTGGCTCACATGAGGACTGCCCCAGGAAAGAAAGACGAAGAACCACCTCTGCTGCTTAGGATAAATTGATCTGAGTCACCAGCCTCAAAAATTGCAAGTTAACCACACCTCAGATTAGAGCCCAGATAAATGTTCCAGTAGCAGACATTCCTCTACATCAACTATTCAGAGGAGGCTGTGCGAATCCGGCCTTTATGGTCAAATAGCTGCTAAGAAACCACTACTAAGGAAAAGCAACAAGTAGAAGAGAATTGCTTGGGCCAAAAAACACAAGGAATGAACATTGGACCAGTGGAAATCTGTGTTTTAGTCCAAATTTGAGATCTTTGCGTCCACCCGCCGTGCAGAAAAGGTGAACTGATGGTCTCTACATGCATGGTTCCCACCGTGAAGCACAGAGCAGGAGGTGTGATGGTGTGCAGGTGCTTTGCTGGTGACACTGTTGGGGATTTATTCAAAATTGAAGACACACTGAACCAGCATGAGTACCACAGCATCGTGCAGCAACATGCGCTTAGTTGGACCATCATGTTCTTTTTTTTTTTTCCTATCCCGTTTGGTTCTTTTGCCATCAGAATTATTGTCTAAAGGCCAAGAAAGATGCCCAACGGATTTACTTTACCAAATGGATCATCCCGGCCTTGCCGTATTGCGGTTCATCTGCATCTAAAGGACAAAGGTCACTCTTTCAAGGATGCCAATGTCAACATTTTCGACAAAGAAGACAGATGGCTTGAAAGAGGAGTGAAAGAAGCCATCTATGTCCACTGTGAGCGACCATCTTTGAACTGAGGCGGTGGCTTGCGACACCAACTGTCTGCCATGTATAATCCAGTTTTGAGATCCCGTTCGTGAGACCTTAGTGCTCATCTTTCTCCTGCATAACTCAAGAGTGCTTGAGCTTCAGGGCAAAAACTGATAGCCAGACATTCTGGGTTTTCAGAATTCATATTTCCTGAAGTTCCATGGTTCCTGGTGGTAGCGTGATGGTCAGCGTACCATCACACCACCACTACGTTTGACTGTTGTTGTGAAGCATTTTTTATTAAATTGTAAAACTAACACGTGTTAGTTGGCAGTGATGTTTACCAAGGAACTCTCCCATAGATGCCCATTTTTCCTTTCTTATTGTTGAATTATGAACACTGACCTTAATTAAAGCAAGTCATCCCTGCATTTCTCCAGATGTTTTTCTGGATTCTTTTTTTGTTTATTACTCTTGGAATAATTTTGGTCGGCCAGTGACCCCCTGGAAAGATTCACTACTAGTCCAAGTTTTTTGTATTTGTTAATAATGGCTCTGACTGCGGTTTGCTAGAGTTCCAAAACTTTAGAAATGGCTTTGTAACCTTTTCTAGACTGATAGATGTCAATGACTTTGTTTTTCAGCTGTTTCTTTAGATTGTGACATCTTGTGTTTTAGCCTACTTTTCCTTGGCAGACAGGCTCTATTTAAGTGTTTTCTTTATCAAACAGGTCTGGAAGTTAGCAATTCTAGGTATGTGTAGTGAAATTGAACTCAGCTTTTCAAAAAAAGGTTAATTAATTACTTGATGATTTAACAAGAGGGTGCAATTACTTTTTCACAAAGGGCCAGAAAGATTTGGATTACGTTTTTTCCCTAATAAACTTTTTTTTTTAATGCATTTTGTATTTGCTCCAGTTCTCTTTAAATAATAAACAAAAATGTATTTGATGCTCTGAAATATTTAAGTGTAAGAAATATGCAAAAAACTGAGAAATCAGGAATAGGGGAAATACATTTTGATGGCACTGTGCATGCCTCTAACCTTACTGTAGAAAGCTTTAGATTTATAAATCTTTTATAAATCTATAAATCTATAAATAATTATAAATCTTTATAATTGACATAGTAATTACCAAGCTAATATAGGTAATGCTATTCAATGCCATGTGAGTAAAATAAAATAAAATAAATATTTTGAATATATAAGAAAATTCTGATTTATTTATGTTTGGGTTTTTTTATGTTTGTCTCTTTTCAAGGGAGTAGAACATCTTCAGAAGTTACCTGGGCGTTCCACTATTCATACACACCATCAAAGACAGGATCCACCAGCAACTGAACCAACAGAAACGACATCAAGCGTACACCTTCATATCTATGAGAACATGTCTGTGTCCAAACTTGCTGCAGCTTCAGAACATTCACCCACAGAGCATCAAAATGACCACGATAATAACTCTGGGATCTACATAAATCCTTTGCCAGATGCAATATCTGAAAGAACAGGTGTTAGCAAGTGTAGGAAACACAGAGATAAACCTCTGACATGCAAAAATACAACGAGCTGTACTAATAGTGCATCTCCTTGTGTCTCTAGAGCCCCCTGTGAATCCACCGAAGAGAAGCCCAGAACACTTTGGTTTGGTTTAGATTTATCAGGAGTAAATCAGAGTTGATTTCAAAGATACAATTTATATATTTTTCTGACTTTTATAAGCAAAACCTATTTCCATCATTATAAACTTTTACACTAAATGGTGCTGTTAAGTGTTTTGATTACACATGTGGCTTAATATGTGTGTCTTAATCAAATTTACCTTACACTGGAGAAGGAAAATGTGTGTGAACTACCATTTGACACTGTTAATATTTCTAGGTAAGTTTAGGGGATGTGCTGGACTACATCCCCAGTGAATGAATACATTTAGCAGCTAGACTGCGTACTTGCCTTTGGTGTGAGTTTGTAAGTGATTTGTACTTTTTCACTTAGTTGTAGTAATGACATAGTTCTGCATTTGCGATACATTTAGTGTATTTTGAGATTGATGCTTATCTGGAAGTATTTTGTGGGAGGGTAGTTTCAGTAGCTCCCTTTAAAAAAAAAATAGAGGTCACCACAGTGGAGGAAAAGTATGTATTCTGATGACTCCTAGTGGCCATATGATTAAAGACACGTTGGCAGAGAGCACTGATATGAATAACCAAATATGAACTTCCTGTACCTTACTACAAAACTGAATCACATTTTTGTAATATAATGTCACACTGATGCCTAGCTCTCAATGAAGCAAAAACAAGCTGTTTCAAGATGGCTTAATTTGTTTGTCAAAAAGACAGTCGCTTCTTGACATTACATCTAAAATAAAAACAAAGAGAAAATTAATAATTTCCAACTGGAAATAAGCCATGAAGCAGTTTCAAAAAGATGCAGCAGAGAGTAACAAACAAAAATGTTGAACCCACTAAGCTCTTTGTTTAATGCTTTCTATAAATAATAGTTTCATGTACTTTGTCTAATATTAAAAACTAAATCTTCTAATTAAATGTCTGCTTGGCACACCTAGTTGTCCAACCAAGTCTTGTTAATCATGCC
This sequence comes from Oreochromis niloticus, assembly GCF_001858045.2. Classification (NCBI taxonomy): domain Eukaryota; kingdom Metazoa; phylum Chordata; class Actinopteri; order Cichliformes; family Cichlidae; genus Oreochromis; species Oreochromis niloticus. Next base: position 30,924,840 of record NC_031971.2, on the reverse strand, counting down.
TGTTAACATGCAAATACCCCTACTTAATAAGAATACTTAATAAATGCTGTATTAGACCTCAAGAGTGTTTTTTGTTCGTTTGTTTGTTTTGTTTTGGGGGGTTTTGTCGACTTGGGAGTAACGGGCAATATAGAAATTTTTTTCCAAGAAGCTACCAAATTTTACTCCAACATCATTCTACCATCTCTATGAAAAATATAAAGTCTCTCTACCTGCTTAATGCTGAAGAAAGTTCAACAGTCACTGAACATGCTGAATAACTGGTGCACAGTTGGTTTATTATAAAAAATGAAACTGCTTCCTGCAGTGGTTGAATGTTACGGATGTACAGTTTTTTACGTGAAAGAGGAAGAGTTTCAAAGCCATGAACATGAAAGCGCCTGATTTAACACAGGGAGACAATCATTAGTCCAGGTTGTTACCTTCTTCAGTGTCTGAGGGGAGAACCTGACTCTGGCCTGAAGGTAAATTGGAAGTAATGGGAACCATCTTTGACTCATGGAGAATAACTACAGCTGTCATTATTACTATACTACACATCCAAGGTGAGTTTTATATTATTTAGATTTAAAACCTAATAATAGTCTTCTTATTACATAAAATAATTAAAATGTGTAACTAACACCAATGTTTTATGACAGCTGCAATCGCCACCAAAACCGCAGTTTTTTCTGGTGTGGAAGGTGAGAGTTTTACCTTCAGATGTGAATATCCAAATGGCCTGACGGAGAAAATGAAGTACCTGTGTATTGCTGAGTGCTCCAGTTACTTGATAATGACAGACAAACATAACCGGTGGGAGACCAAAGGACGCTTCTCCATGTACGACAACACCACTGGAAGCTTCTTCATTGTCAGGGTGGATAAACTGAGGTTAAATGACAGTGCGACGTACTCGTGTGGAGTGGATATCAGCTTCAATCCTGACTATCGCAGCACCATAAAACTGAATGTTTCCCAAGGTACAGTATAAATATTTACACCACAGTTCTCAGCTGGCTGGCTAAATATGGTCTCCAGTTATGCATATTTCAACTACTCAGAGCAGACTGGTTTCTGGTTAGTGGGAATTGTCTCATAGGACAACCTCAACTGAGGTGAAATAAGTAAGTTAGATAAGTTAACTAAGGTTAAAAGCTAGAAGGTATATGTGCTGTCTAGCAAGGTGATGAATTCACAGGAATAAAATATTATAGTTCTTATGAATTCTGTTTGTGACCCCAAAAATAATCGACCATAAAGTCCATTCATGAGAAATCCGTAGTACTAATTTTTCCCCTTCCATGTTCTGCTTTCATGAGGTTTCTGTCTCTGTGAAGATGTACAGTGGAGTCCAAAAGTTGGACTTACTTTTTATTTTAACTTTATCTTTTAAAATATATCTGTGTAAATTTGAAAATATCTTGAAAAGCTTTAAAGTTTAAACTTATAAATTAATTTTGTATAATTAACTGACCAAAAGCAAATTTGTGTTATTGATTGTGTTATTGCTTTGTTACAAAAGGTCAGATTCAGTTTTCTCCTTTTCATGTAAACAACATTCAAGCAATATTCAAGTGTATTTAAGGACGTTTTTTCCCCATTTAAGCATTAGTGTAGTTTAACATTCATAGTTTCATAAGTGAAACTCAGAACAGAAGGGACTTTCTGGTCAATTGGCTGGAGGTTTCTTCTGAGGAAGTAAACAAGACTAAATCATTTGGGTAACATACCAGTATTTCACAGACATGACTGGAAAGGAAGCCATGTCTGCTGCTGAAAGTTTGAGACTTCTGGCCTGAACAGCCTGACAGATGGAAGCATTTATGAAGATAAAAAAGGAAAAGAGCGATGCAGCAGCATATCAGACCAACAGCGAAACAGGGTTGTAGCTATTTTGGGACTGAACACGTGCACAGAATCAACTTCACTCTTAGCAAGGAGAAGTGGTACTTCAGTCTCATGAAAACGTTTCCACCCAGTGGTTTACATGCTTGCAATGACAAAGTCACACTGCAGTAAGATATTTAGCAATTTGAAAAAGAAAAGCATTAAAAAAATAGAATAAGAATTTAATTAGAAATTTCCATGCATTTTCCAAGGGCTGGAGGGCCTGAGACTATATCCCAGTCACTATAGGGTGGCCTTAAGTACACCCTGAACAGGCCGCCAATCTCACGCAGCGCTAACACATAGAGAGAGACAACCACTCACACTATGGGGCAATTTAAAATCACAAATTAACCTAACCTCATTAGTTGCATAGTTGCATGGGAGGAAGCCGGAGTACCTCTGTGCATACTTTCATTTTATTTGCTCATTTATAAATTCCTCTTTTTGTATTTTCATTATCCTGTAAAAGTAATACCAGCCTATACTGAAGACGCAGTAGAGACTAAGTGATGTGTTTTCATCTGTTTTATTAGCACTGAGATTTGTATTTCTGTAAATGTTCCAGCACATGAACCTCAGCTGTTGTTCCACCTGCCGCTGGTCCTGACTGCTATGTGCGTGGCAGCACTCATGTTTGTGTGTCTGTTCACATTATGTCTTCTACTGGTTCTGAAACACAGAAGATCAAACCGACCGCAGAATAAAGAGGTTTGTCCACCACAGATACTTTTAGATATGCTAGTAATATAAGCGACAGCAAAGCGGTTCAACACTGTACATTTGCAGTTTCTCATTATTAGTCAGTAACATTTATGAAATGTGGAACATTCATGAAACCTAAAGCTATATGGCAATAACAGGTCAAAATGTGAAGAGGATGTCAGTGATGAGTCATAAAGGTAGAACATAACATGTCATAAGCTTACTCTGAAAAACACACCTTCAGAAAGGAAATAATAGTAAAATCACTGCATGGAGTTCAGGCTCACAAAATAACTTTACCTGGCAAATGTTTTCTGGTAACTATTTTCCTAAACCTAATGTAAGCTGTGTGTTAGCAGAGATACCTACAAAAACAAAAACATTGTTGACAAGTTTCTGAGTTATCTGCTGTAATAACACAAATAAAAACACTTTGACCAACATAACAAAAAGTAAACAGTAATCTAAAGATCACTTATCCCCTTAACATCTAGTTTGATACATACAGTTGAGACTTATACAGCATCAGTCTGATTCCCCCCCCCCGAAAAACCTAGATGAATAAATACATTTTTAGCAATAAACTGCAATATAATACAAATTAAAACTCATATATGCATTTTTTCAACACAGAATTGAATTATTTCATGGTTCAGGCTTTAACGTGTTATCATATTTATCTTATGAGTAGCAAAATGATTCCCACAAACAGTGTCGGTGAGTGTCATGATCACACATGCATTGTGTCTTAATGCTCATGCCCACTTCTCTGTCCTGATAAAAGGTCTGGATTTTCAGTTTGGCAGCTTTAAAAGCTTAGTCTTCGCTATGTTTGTAATATGTCCCACCATCCCCACTACTTCTTTGGGCATTTTTTTAAAATTTTGGGTAGCCGAAGGAATTGACATGGAGGTATGTTCACAAAATGCACTGGAGAATGATATGCTTGTTAGCCCTGTAGTGTAGTTGAAATCTGTGTGTAATTACTCGTGTAATGACTTGTTTAATTTTCCAAGTCTCAAGAACTCAAGAGAGATGCAGGCTCATTTCCCCAAAAGGTATCCCATCATTTGGTGCTTTGATTAAAAACTGGTAGTTTTTGACAGCGTATTGATTTCCAATGAACCCTTCCTCTAAGGCAGAGGTTCTCAAACTGTGGGCTGTGCCCCCACTGGGGCATGAACAGAGGTGGTGACTCCATATGATAGATTTCCATATAAAGTATAAAATAAAACCATTCTGACGCTTATTCATTAAAACTTTTTTCACTTATCTATTTTTTTTCAATAATGTATTTAAAATAAATTAATTGGTATTGAGGATGAGGTTGATGACCAACAAACTGATTATCGTCCTCCCTTTTCCCTGACTAAACATGTAGGAGAATCTTCGGCAGCTTTCACTTGAATGTAATGTTTGGTTTGTCTGCTCTGGCCTACTGAATCTTTTTTAAAGAAGGCCAGCTCTGTAGAAAAGGCTCATTCTAAGCTAACAAAAACACAATCATAAATAGTTACAGGTGATGAATCAAAATCTAATTATGAATCCTACACTCCATGGATGCTTATAGATACACAATAGTCCTTTAAATTCAAAGCACAGACTCCGAAAGCTGATAGTGTTGCAATGTGTAATTTGACTGCAGAGAATGCCACATTGTTTACTCAGCACAAAGAAAACATGATCTCACTCTAAGTGTTCTTCTGGTATCTTGCAGATAACGTCTGACTATGAGACTATGATGCCAGGTCCAAAAGCTGAGCCTCAATGTTGCTGCAGCTGTTCGGCCCCAAACTTTGGTGATCCTTCATCTTTACCATTACCATCAGCACCACCACCTGACCTCTGCTCCAGCTTCCTACCAAAGCATCGGGAGTCTGCTCTCTCATTTGGCGTTGGTGAATATGTTGATGTGGATGTACTAGGAAACATCTGCCAGTACCAACATCTGGATCTCAGCCAGTTAGAAGAGCATGTCTATCAAAGTCTTCATGTACATAGTTGTCCTAAACACGAACCTATTAAAGAGGAGATGAACTGTTTAAATGTCAAAAGATAATTCTAGGCTAATCACACCTTAAGTCTTAGTAGTGTGGTTTCAATCAGCCTCTCACAAAAAGTACACAGAGAATAGAATAGAATAGAATAGGATAGAATAGAATAGAACAGAATAGAATAGAATAGTACATAGTGACATAGAGTAGCTTGGTAAATATGTAATTAATAATTAAAAAGATGAAATGAAATTACCAATCCTGATCCTGATTTAATATACTAGTTTTATCCTTTTACAGTGTTTGGATGAAAGAAAGAGCTGAGTAATTCAAAACTTTTGGATCTTTATGCAATTTCTTAAAGTGTACATTTTTATTTTGTTTAAATGGCAAAAAGAAAAAAGAAAAACCAAAAACTGTGAGTGGATGGTTTAAGCACTATCAGTTTGCTCTATGATTTGTATTATATTTGCCAAAATAAACCAACAGGTTCATATCTGAAGTGTTTCTTGTAGTTATTATTTACTGACCTGTAACCTCTTGATTACTAATTGTGAAAAAAGTGCATGGGAGGGACATGCTGATGGTCATGGTTTTTGGGGAGAAAATTAGACAGAGGAAACTGGTGAAAGACAGGAAGTGAAACAAAAAAGAGGAACCCGTGAAGAAAAGCAGACTTGGTATTCATTTAGAAAGACTTGCAAGGGCAAAGAATCAGGGTGATTAAAGTAAAGCCCGAGGACAGTTACAAAAAGAAACCTTACGTGAAGCATGGAGATGACTTTGATCTTTCTGATATTTCTTTTGGAAGGTAAGTTTATTGTCCTCTGTTAACTGATCATTTTACAAAGACCTTTGCACATTTCATGGAAAATACCATATTTTTGTGTAACAAAAATAACTATCAAAGTGGGAGTGAGTGATAGTGAGAAATATCATCAAGAAGTTCAAAGACAGCCACACAGTACAGAATAACAGGAAGAGAAATATTTCAAAGACTTCAAAAAGAAAAGAGATGTGTCTAAAGATCTGAAAACATCTGCCAAGAAATTAGTGAATAACTAAGTCGGTAACTGTAGTTTTAAAGAAGACAATCACTGCAAGGTTACAGAACAAGAAATATCTTGATGCATGCTCAATCATCCAGTTAAGTAAATCCCTAAAAGTTGATTCTGTTCATCTGGACGCAGCGTTTTCAATGGGAGAAACGTTTCGTCACTCATCCAAGTGATTTCTTCAGTCTCAACTGACAATTTTATAAACAGGACATTTGCATAATGACTGAAACTAGCACCACTGAAGGAACAATGAGCTGGGAGGTCAGTTCCTTGATCATTAATATGCAATTTCCCATGACCATTGATTAAAGACCACTGATCAATGGCCGTGAGTACCATTCACAGAGAGTTGGGGAATGGCTGCAATCACAGCACTGTAAGATGGCGAAAGATGTACCCATTGAAGATTGTTGACTAGACTAAACTAAATCTGGAGGAATTTGAGAGATTTCCCAAAGAAAAATAGCTGGAATTGCTCAGCATGAGACTTATAGAAAACTACAACAAAAGACTGCAGGTCTTTATCCAGCAAAAGGAATAAACAACTGACTATTCACATCATAGCGGCTAATAATTTTGATTAAAAACTGTTAGTTTTCGGTTTCATTAAACAAGTTGGTTAACAAGTGCAAAGCAAAAAAAAAAAAATCTAAGCATAGCATCTAGAATAAAACTATATTGATGTTTGAAAAAAACAAAAAACAAAAATAAGCTCCTTGCTTATTTTGTATGTAGGCAAAATACGTTGATTTCTTTTAACTGTATTTGGCATTATAGACATGGACTCTGTACTGCTGGGAAGTAAAAAGGATTATATATTATATCAAATGTAATGAATACTTGGTTCTGTATGATGCCGAAGAGAGGGGATATTCATAATATGGTTATCTCAGGTTATCTCTTTTAGCTAAGAAGAGCTGCCTACCTATTATTCTTATTTCGTTTTTCTGGAACAGCCAATTCAACGTATGTTGGCTGAAAGGCAGTAGTCCTAAAGAGAAGACAGCAAAAATGGCTTCAGATAGTGGATGAACTACAGATAATACAGAGTATAGTTCAAATATGTACTTCTGATTACAAACCACAACATGACCTGACTGTTGCTGCTCTGTGTGTGTGTGCGTGTTTTTTCTAGGATTATGGGAGACTAAAGCTATCTCAGTAACAGGAAACAAGGGCAGCTCTATCACAGTAACCTGCTCTCACTCCAACGCCTACTACAATGTCAAATATTTCTGCAAAGGACAATGCACAGATAAAGACATCCTCATAAACAGCACTACCATTTCAAATAAAAAATACAAAATTGAAGATAAAGGAAATACATTCAGTGTCACTATCTCTGATCTGAAAGAAGATGACTCTGGAACTTACTGGTGTGGAATTGAACGAGTTGGTTTGGACACATATACTCAAGTAACCCTTACAGTTTTAGGTGAGTTGATTATATTCTGTACGTAAAGCTTTCATTATGTTATCTTGTCTGACTTTCAAGTTTCTTGTCATTGACAGTATTTCAGAACAGGGTCTCAAATTGTGTTTTCTGCACCAGGTGGTGAAAAAACCCCCGAGACACTAGCTCAGCAGAGCTGAAGCAAAATTAACTTACTTCACTTTTTGTTATTTATACACAGCTAACCAAGATAAGACAGATTATACACATGCTTCTTTTTCTGGTAAGCAAATGGCTGTGTGTGTGTGTGTGTGTGTGTGTGTGTGTACATATATCTGATAAATTCCAGTGTGATATACTGTTACTGATTTATAAGACCTATAACATTTTCAGAGACGGTGGTGTATACTGGAGTAATTCTTGGTGTCGTGATGCTAGTGCTGGGTGTGGGCCTTCTGATTTTCTTCAGACATCGAAACAGTAACATCAGCACATCATCTGGTATAAAAAAATTTAAGAATTTTTATTTTGCGTAGCTTCAAAATACTAATTTAACAGCAGTTTCAGACACCACACTTGTTGTCACTGGCTGATTAATTCAGTAATGTGGAACTACATAACTAACTATTCTCAGGAAGTCAAAGTCGAGTAAGGATTTTGATATCACAGGAATGACTGACTGCTGGTTCGTCTTTACCTCTTTATAGGATGGTACTATGACCTAGTGTTCAGGTCCTGTCAAAAACAAGATGCCTGCCATGACAAGAACGCTTCTCCATCCAAGGAGGATCAAGAAACAGATGGTGGAACTAAGAGCGCCAATCAGCATCAAGATACATCAGAGCCTCAGAAGGAATCAGGCAATCTCATCTACACGACTGTTACCTTCACAAATCAAACAGAGTCCAGCATGGTTTCATCCCACTGTGTAGCATCTATAAAATCATCCTCTAAGCCAAAATCGACAGAAGAATCTACAATCTATAGCAACATCTCAACTCAGTGCTGATGTTAGACAAAGTATTTCTAATGGAATATTTCATTTCTTGTATGTAACTTATGTATTTTCTTCTTATGGTTTAAATATTTTAAAAATCCAGCTTCAAGTCATTATTTAACTTCATATCAGACATACTGTGTAATGTGAAAATTATATACATAGCAAACAATACATAGATTTTTTCAGACTCTGTTTTTCTATTGTATATGTGTTTTGTATACATGTTTATTTATATGAGGCTGAAACTGAGAAAGTGATATGCGCAAAGAAAGAGGTCATGGGTTCATTCGCATGTGTCTAACTTAGCTTTGTCTTGATTAAGGAATAGGATCAAAGCCCTAGTTTGAATTTTGACTTGGTGACCTGAAACCTGATGGATTGAAACCAAAGTTTAAAAAAAGACCCTTCAGACTCAGACCATTTACCATTTGACTGTGCAGTGAGTGTTGAGCACAACACATCTCTTTTTCCAATGATTTCAAACAGATTTATTGTGTGTCTAAAATCTTGTTTAAATAAAATCTCTGAAACCAAACAGTTCAAGTATTTCATAAACAACTCACATTCTGCACATTCGTTTCCCCTTTGAAGATGACTGAGCAGTAGCATGTCTTTTGCATGCCTTTTTGACAGAGCTGTGATTGGGTAAGACAACTAGACCCATCAGTCACCACAAGGTCTTTTGTAAGTACGAAACAGTTTGAAGAAAGGCAGAGTTATACTGTGAGTCTGGATACAAAACACACAGATGATTTGTGTGCCTCCAGAACCTACTTGTCAATTATTTCTTTGGTGTTTAGTGTTGTTCTGTATGTAAATACAAATGTACGCAACTTGTTGAGAACCTCGTCAGTTTGCCTCTTGCCCTTGAGAGCTGGAAGGGGCTCCAGGTTGCAAACCATTTTAGAACATTTAAGCTTGTTGTCTACATCAATTAATATTACCAATCTATATTAATATGACACAATTTAACTCAAATCCCTTCAAGAAAGTGCGATCAACATTCTTCTGTGTCGCTCATATTTCTTGTTTGGCAGGATGATCTTGCATCATGCACAGTTTTTCACACAGTTTTCAAGCTACAGCAGTAGTAGCTGCAGTAGATTTACATAATTCCTTGCCTCTGGATAAAGAACAACATGTCTTTTCACTAGAATATCTGGTTTCTGGATATAAATATCTGGTATTATAAGTATTTTAATCCAAAGATAAGAGGGACATTGTAGACATTGTTCTGTGATGTACACAGCGTTTTGCTCCAAGCAGATGCAGCAGGTGATTATCTGGTCTGACGATGAGTCAACACAGTCACCCTTTATCTCTCTCTCTTTTACTTGTCCCATTCTTCCTCTGCTTCTCTCACTCTTTCTGTTTAAAGGACCATCCAGATCCAGATCCTCCCTCTGTAACATCATGGAAATATTTCAAGTTATGTAGAGACACAGAGCTGGCATGCTCTTATTTGTGTAGAAATACAGAATTGTATTGTATAGGCTATAACAGCTAGATCAGAGTAAATAACAGGTTTTGTGATTGATCTTGGGAAAATTTAGCTTAGATTAAATCTATAAAAGGATCCTGACTGAAACAATGAGGATATTATTAAAATTCACTCTCTGCATATTGACAGGTAATATCATTATCATTCATACTTTTAAAATGATATAACATCTGCTGTGAGCTTTTTGTGTGTGATGGACAGACCTGTCAACATAAGCTGTAAGCACAGTAACCATGGAAAGCATCATGAGAAAGACCTTTGCACGATATATAAGTTAACTAATTAATTACTTTACTTGAACACAAATTTGTCATGTCGTTGTACTTACTTGGGTACTTGTGTTCATTTTCCTGCTGATTTTGTAGCTGTGCTTTTTACTCCATAAAATTTATCACACATGCATAGTAACAAAAATAAAGTGGTCAGACAGATTTTGGACAGTGGAACATTTTGTAATTTCTCCACTATACACTTTCAATCAAACAATAGATGTGAATGAAGAACATACTTTCACCTTAAAGGTCTTCACACACTGGACAATATTTGGGTTAAAAATATGTTTATAGACTCACCTATTCCTTAATGCAGCCATTTAGAAACATCACAACCAGCCCATCATCACTTGGCATCTACTCCTTTTTTCTGTACTGCATTTTTTTAGGACAAATTTTTCACAAAAGATGCTTTCACTGTTACACAACAAGTTTGCTTCCAAAAAATTCTGAATTTTTTATTGTTTTGTCACAACATGCTTGGTGCAAAGGCCTTTAATTCAAGTTATTTAACAAATGTATTGCATTAACATTTAGGAATTACAGCCACTTTTATCCATAGACCCCAATTTTTAACAGGCCTAAAGCTGTTGGACAAACTAAAATAACTGTACATTCAAGGAATGATTTTAACACTTAGATGAAAATTTGTTGAGGTCAGCAACTCCCTGAAGTCTTGAGCCTATGAACATCACCAAATGCTATGTTTTCTTTCTTTGACATACTAGGCCTTTACTGTAGCCACAGTGAAGCTGGCGACTCAGTTGGTGGTCCTGGTGGTGGTCCTGTCTCCGGCAGCGATTCTGGCTCTGCCTCTGGTGCCGGCTTTGCCTCCAGCACTAGACCATATTTCACAGGTATGTCTCACTAAGAAGCACACAAAGAAAGATCCTCAAGTCTATACATGAATCCTGAAAAAAATTAATTTTGTGCTTTGATTTTTATACTCATTGAGACTCAGTGGGTAGGCCTGGTGGTGGCACTTTCTCTGACGGCAGCTCCAGTGGCAGTGCTGCCTCCGGCAGCGGGTCCAGCAGCCATAGTAAGGACCATAGTAGCAACTCATTTGGCAGCGGCTCTGACGGCGGTGACTCTGATGGCAGCACCTCTGTCTCCAACAGTGGCTACGATAGTGGGTCCAGCAGCCACAGTGAAGCTGGTGACTCAGTTAATGGTCCTGGTGGTGGTGCTGTCTCAGGCGGCGGCTCTGGCTCTGCCTCTGATGCCGGCTCTGCCTCCAGCAGTAGACCACATGTCACAGGTATATCTCACTGACAAACACACAAAGACAGATCCTGAAGTCTACACATGAATTCTGAGAACAATAAATTTTGTGATGTTTCTACTAACTGAGACTCATTAGGAAGCCAAGGTGGCGGCACTTTCTCTGGCAGCAGCTCCGGTGGCAGCGCTGCACATGTTGTGTTTCCATCACTTTTGGGGACAATATATTACCTTACATTCATTCATCACCCATCACAAGTCCCTGCCTGAACTTAACCCTAAGCCTGACCTTATCCTATACCTAACCTTACCCTAACCCTGACTCAAGTCTTCACCCTAAAATTTAATGATTTACCTTGCAATTTGTCCCCATAAAGTAGACGAGACCTCACAATGTGAGTGTGTAAACAGATTTGTGTCCCCACAACAATAAGTAATACACGTACACACACACACACACACACACTATTACTTTACCAACTGACCCCTGACCCCTGAGCTCCTAAGTGTCCCTCAAACCTGATTACGCATTGATCTTTCCCTTGATTGCAACCAGTCATCCTGTCCCTGCAGCTAAAAAACACCCTCACAGCATCATGCTGCCACCACCATGCTTCACTGTTGGGACTGTATTGGACAGGTGATGAGCAGTGCCTGGTTTTCTATGTTTTCTACCGCTTAGAATTAAGGTCAAAAAGTTCTATGTTGGTCTCATCAGACCAGAGATTCTTATTTCTCACCATCTTGGAGTCCTTCAGATGTTTTTTAGCAAACTCCATGCAGGCTTTCATGTGTCTTGCACTGAGGAGAGGCTTCTGTCGGGCCACTCTGCCACACAGTCCCCGACTGGTGGAGGGCTGCAGTGATGGTTGACTTTCTGCAACTTTCTCCCATCTCCTGACTGCATCTCTGGAGCTCAGCCACAGTGATCTCTGGGTTCTTCTTTACTCCGGACGGCCAGCTCTATGAAGGGTTCTGGTCGTCCCAAATGTCTTCCATTTAAGGATTATCTTAGGAACCTGATGCTCTTAGGAAGCTTAAGTGCAGCAGAAATCTTTTTGTAACCTTGGCCAGAAATGTACCTTGCCACAGTTCTGTCTCTGAGCTCTTCAGGTTCCTTTGACCTCACGATTCTCATTTGCTCTCACATGCATTGTGAGCTGTAAGGTCTTATATAGACAGGTGTGTGGCTTTCCTAATCAAGTCCAATCAGTATAATCAAATACAGTTGGACTCAAATGAAGTTGTTGAACCATCTCAAGGATGATCAGAAGAAATGGACAGCACCTGAGTTAAATATATGAGTGTCACAGCAAAGGGTCTGAATACTTAGGACCATGTGATATTTCAATTTTTCTTTTTTAATAAATCTCTTTTAATATCTTTTTAAATAAAATGTCAAGAATTCTGTGTTTCTCTGCCAATATGGGGTGCTATGTGTACATTAATGAGGAAAAAAATGAACTTAAATGATTTTAGCACATGGCTGCAATATAACAAAGAGTGAAAAATTTAAGGGTGTCTGAATACTTTCCGTACCCACTGTATCATCTATTATTACTAGTAGTATTAGTCTCATATATTTACACATATAATACTTTCTATGATTTATTATTTGCTATAACTTATCATCACCTTACTCTTCTCAAGACAATAGAAGAGCTACAATTTTAATGTGATGGACAAAAGAACCAAAACCAAAATTCCTTCTTCAGTATTGTTTCTATTTATGCATACTTGGTCTGTGTGTGTTTGTGTTTGTGCGAGTGCAAATGCATTACTTTTATGCAAATAATTTTTTGCAACTGCACGACAGATATGCACAGTTTTTCATACGGGTTTTAGGCTACAGCAAAGTAAGCTTCATAATTCCATGCTGGGTGAATGGACTTATGTATTAATAAAATAATTAATTAATTAATTAATATTTCGTTGCAAAGATAAAAAAAAATATACTGTAGACATGATTCTGTGATGTATAAAGCATTTGTCTTGTACCATTCTCCCCCTGTTTCTCTCACTTTTTGTGTAAAGCTCTGTCTACATCCAGATCCATATCCACTTTCTGTAACATCATGCAAATACTTCCAGTTATATTAGAAAGAAAGACACGGCACTGTCTCATTTGTGTAGCAATATGGAAAGTGTGGCGGTGAGAATATAACTAGATCAAAATAAAATACAGGTCTGACTGATTGTAGAGAAGTTTTTAATTCAACATTAGCTTAAATTTAATCTATAAAAGGATTCTGACTCAAACAATGAGGATATCATCAAAAGTCACTTAGTGCTTAGTGACAGGTAATATCGTTCTCATGTTTTTGTTTGTTGAGAGTTACATTTATTTGAACTATTATGATAAAATAACATTTTTGTTGCTTTTTAAATTTTATAACAGCTGCTGTGAGCTTTTGTAATTTCAACTATATACACCACTACCCCTGCAGATTTTAAATCAAACAACTGAGGTGCAGACTTTCACCTTAAAGATCTTTACATCACCAAATGCTAAATGTTTCCTTCCTTGATATGCCCTGCTAGGCCTTTACTGCAGCCACTGAATGTGGCTGCATGTTTTTTGATTCTTCCAGAATTTCAGTAACTAAAGAGCAAACTGCATTGGTTTGAGATCCGTTGACTAACTTGGCCTTTGAAGAATCTATTTGCACTATAAACAGCTTTCTGATCAGTTTTGAAACATTTGACTGAATTTTTTGATTTTAAGTTTATACATATATATATTGTTGATTTAGCGGCCTTTTCTATGTAGTTCATATTTTAACTTGTTAACTTGTACAGCACTTTGGCACATGGATGTGTTATATAAATAAACTTTGACTTGACTTGAATCTGAGCAAAGTATAAGAGTATAGCCTTGTACATTTCAGAATCTTCCTACTTCCATAACAACGTTTAACAGTTAAAGTATGCTTCTTATCATAAACTGTTTCTCGTCTTCCCATACTTTCGTCTTTGCATCATTTTTGTACATATTAATCATGGTTTTATCTGTCAAGAGAATTTCTTTTTCCAGAATTTGTTCGGGTCTTTTGAGATGTTTTCTGGCAGAGTTGCTTTAGCAGTAACCAGTGTTTTGCACCTGGTTGTAAACCATCTGTATTTAAAATTGTAGCTTTATCATGAGATTCATGTTAATCACTAAATAGTGTAAATTATGAAAACAGAATTAACATTGCAGTTTAGAATGACTTTCATTATTGTAAGACATTTTACTGCAATATTTTTTCACTTCACGGATTCCCTTCTAGACTGCTGATTAGAAATTAATATTTGTGCCATGCTTACACTGATCTTATACGGAAAGAGTTTTTCTGCTAATACTAATTGTTAAACATGATACACTTGAGCAGGGGTCCCCAATCCCAGTCCACGAGGGCCGGTGTCCCTGCAGGTTTTAGATGTCTCCTTGATCCATCACAGCTGATTTAAATGGATAAATTACCTTCTCAACATGTCTTGAAGTTCTCCAGAGGCCTGGTAATGAACTAATCATGTGATTCAGGTGTGTTGACCCAGGGTGAGATCTAAAACCTGCAGGGACACCGGCCCTCGTGGACTTGGATTGGGGACCCCTGCACTTGAGTGTTGGACTCCATGCCTGGTTCTACACACTCTGGTGCTGCACACTCCAGCTCTGTTTCTGTTTCCGGATCCTGTTCAGGTTCTGGTTCTGGTTCAGGTTCAGGTTCTGGTTCTGGTTCTGGCACTAGTGCTGTTCATTCTGGCTCTGGCTCCGGTAACCCATCCTCCTCCATTCATACAACCACCAGTCCCAGTTCTGGAACACATGCACCAGACATCACAGGTATGACACACAGACAGATCCACTAGTCTATACATCCAGTCCAGAGGACAATAAATTGTATGCTTTGTTGTTTATACCTTCTTGCAGGCTGGCCTATTGGAGGGGTGTGTCTGGGAACACTGGTGGTGATTTCTGTGATTGCACTAATACTGTACAGAAAGAAACTCCTCAGGAGGCCAGGTGAGCACTAGAAATTTGACAAAAATGCTTACACGCAAATTGTGATACAGACATACTTTTCATCTATATTTAAACAGTATCACTGACTAGCTGACAGTTCTTAAATGTGAGCTATGGTAATATTTCATTTTATTTCACTATATTTCACTATTCCTTGGTGGTATGACTCACTTCTGAGCCCTCCACCTCACCTCTCGCTCCTTCTATGTTCCATATATGTAAAGCTTAGGGAAGGGAGAGCTACAAAAATACTCATGTACAGTCCAGAGCAGGCATCAGTAATAACAGATATGAGACTGATTAAGTTTGATACAGCATGAATGGAAGAACTAGGGTGAAGCTATGTTAAACAGCAGCTTGCAGATTGCATTTGTTGCATAAAAAGTTGTTTAGCTGAGCCATCAGATCAGCCAGATCTGCCAGGATTACAGTAAAGCTTCACTTTGTGGTTCATCTGAACAAACACTCTGCTACAATTTTTTATAACAGAGCGTTAACGGTTTAACAGACATACAAACAAATATTATGTCCTTTACATTTATTCAAATCCTCCTCCTCCATCTTAGCATGTTGTGTTGCCGAGAGATCATCAAAGCAGAAGATACAGTCTCAATATAACAAAGAGGTACGTGTGTGTGTGTGTGTGTGCGTGTGTTTAGTTTGCATATGAGCACTACACCTGCATCTATCATCCTATTATTTTCTTCCTAGGGAAATACTGGAGATTCTCATCATTATGATGAGATAAATGGACAGAAACAGCAAAAGACCTCATTGCAAACTGTTTATGCTACTGTGAGTCCTCCTGCAGACCAGGTCCACTATGAATCTGTCAATATTCAGAAGGATGGAAACACACTTCCTGACAGTAATAAAAATGGCTTCTCTGAAAAGGAGAAGAGAGCCACTGGTCGTCCAACAGCAGAGCCAAATCTCTATTCCACTGTCACAAAGCAGGGACAACAATAATATAGTCACAGTGTGACAAATGTTTAAACCCTATCTATACACCTAGAAAAGAAGAAGAAATGTTAAACAACTTTCAGTTTATAAGCTAGTTTGGCTTTAGTTTTGTTATATGATGCAATACACATCGTTTGATATAAATTAAGAGGTGTGTTTCTCATTTTGCTTCACTGTTCCTATTGTTTATAAATTTCAGTATGTCATTACATCTGATGTGGAGTCAAACAACAGTTTTTGTATAGAATACTTTTATAACACAAGTTAATATTTTATAACATTTTAAACATTTTATTGAGTTTATGACATAAGGATTTTCATATTATACCTAAAAGTCACATATGACTTAAATTATTTTCTGCTTTATTTTCTGTTCTGTCCCCGTTTCTTGTTTTTCTCCACAACGCTGTCTTGTGGCTGTAGCTCAAGTGGTAGAACTGGTCACCTACTGTTTGAAATGTTGGTGGCTTGTTCCCTGTCTGCTTGCCAAATATCCCTCTACTAACTAACCTCAAGCTGCTCTCCAATGTACCCATCGTTGTATGAATGTGTATGAATATTAGCTAGAAAGCACTTACAGAGAAAGAGCATAGAAAAAAGTGCTTGTGTGAATGGGTGAATGAAGCAAGTTGTTTAAAATTCTTTGAGTGCTCATAGCAGAAAAGTACTATATAAGAACCAGTCCATTCACTATTTGTGGACAAATTGGTGTGCAACTTCTGTTAGGTTCATGTTTTGCTGTCTTTTCTGTCAGTGTGTATGCCACCAGACTACCACCATGATATATTACAGCAGTGTAAGCATTGGAATGAATCTTGATATTGTCTGTAATTAGTAGTACCAGTTTAATTTATTTACACGTATCATACTTTTCCTGATTTATTAATTGCTTAAATGCAAGATGATTTTTGTTTCTACAGACTACTTTCCAAAGTGATTCTAAGAGCATTTAAATATAAACTGGTTTCTACATGAAACAATAATTTATTTTTGTTTTAGTGGTGTATATAAGAACATAAGGTGTGGCTAGACTTATCTTTGGTCTGTTATTTCTTGGTTTGCCTGGTTGCCGTACTGCCTTTCTGTCACCTGGAAAATTTGTATACAAGAAAATAAGTACACACAGTTTCATTGGTTGTTCCTGCAAAACAGATATGCATACTTTTTCCATTAAAAAAAAAAAAATATACCGAATGAATTTCTGTGTGTATAGATCTTTGTATTTTTTCTAGATGAAACATGCATTGGACACAATGTTGAACACATGCAAAAGGAGGCGTTAAATATGCTAGAGACAAATGTAGGGGAAAAACAACACACTTGGGCTAAAATAAGGAACGAGTTAAGCTAATCAAAGGATAACATAACATGAGAAGTGAAACGTATTACAAAACACAGAAGTGTTTGTTATAAAAGTAAACTTAAAAGAAAGAAAAAGAGGTGAAGAGTAAAGAACAGGGAACACAAGGGAGACGGGAAAACTCATGACTTGACACAACCGAGGGAAGATGAAACACATTATAACACACAGCTAATGTGGAGAACAGGGTAAACTGAAGATGTAAATACACTGTTAGGAATAATATGATTAAATAAAGCTGTTTTTATGATTTTTATATACACATTGCAATGTGCTCGTTAAAAGAGTTTGCCATACAGGTTTGAAGCTAGTAGGTTTTCATATTATATATCAGCTATTCCCTTCTATTGTTTTTGTATAATTGTTGTTTGGACATGTATATATGCGTCTATGTATTCCAGCTCTATTGTATGAATACGTTTCACATAATGGGTCATAACTACAATACTTTCTGTCTGGATGTTAATATCTGGTATTGTTTTGATCCAAAGAGGGACATTGCTCTCTGAGTTTTTTTTAAAACAGAGATCCTGATTTGCAGAAGGTGATTAGATATTCTGAGTCCTCATCAGTTTATCTCTTCATCTCTTCTCCTTTTAGTCTATAGTTTTCTCACTCTTTCTGCAGAAACAGATCCACATCCTCTTTCTTCAACATCATGAAAATACTTCAAGATGTTTGGTAGAAAGAGAACTTAAAGTTGTGCAGAGATTGAAACTAAAACTGTGGAAAACTATAAAACATTTGTGACCAAAACAAAGACAACATCATTACAAATCATCAGGTAAGATTATTCTGCTGTTTGATTTTCTTGGGGCTGAAACTTATTTTAAGTGTTATGATGAAATTATAGTTTTATTCATTTAATTTTCTGTAACAGCTGCTGAAAGCTTTTTGTCTGAAATGGGAAACGCAGGCAGCTCTGTCAACACTGGCTGACAGGTACATTTGAAGAAAATCAAATAATGCAGTATGAATGGTGGAAGTTATAAACAAAAACTATACAAAACTATAAAGACAAATGGTTTTTGACTGCAGTTTTAAAATTACACAAATGTTTATAACTAATGAAAAGTAATTTATTTGACTATCAGATCTGTATAATTCTCAGTACTAATGATGATTTACTGAGTGAAAACAAATACATTAAAAATAACTGCTTGATGGGAAGCACATTTTGATAACTGTACTCTTAAATATAAATTGCAGAAAAATTCCAACCATAAATTGTCATGAAACGGCTGTGCAGGCAGGCAGGAAAGCACCACAAGCAGACTTCACGGAGGCAGGTGAACTAAAAAATCTCAGCTTTATTTGCTGGGAAAAAGTGATACAAAACAATACAAAACTAAACTGGGAAATTCTAACTCACGAGAAAACACAGGCAGAGTAACACAGCTATGAGGGAGGACACGACACGGAACTGAGGGAGACACGGACATAAGTACACAGAAGGATCATGAGGGAAGTGAGAACGTATGGGGAGCACAGCTGACAGGAATAACCACAACGAGACGGGAGGAGCAAACACAACATGACGCACACTGACGGGAGACTATCAAAGTAAAACAGGAAGTGCACAGACTGAATGTAGAGAGAGTACACGGAGGAGCACGAGGGAGAGAGGACACGATGAGCTGGGGAACATAGATGGCCTGCATTTGTATAGCGCTTTACTCAGTCTCTAAGGACCCCAAAGCGCTTTACACTACATTCAGTCATTCACCCATTCACACACACATTCACACACTGGCAATGGCAAGCTACATTGTAGCCACAGCTGCCCTGGGGCGCACTGACAGAGGCGAGGCTGCCGGACACTGGCGCCACCTGGCCCTCTGACCACCACCAGTAGGCAAACATGGGGTTAGTATCTTGCCCAAGGATATTTGGCATGCAGCCAGGAGGCAGCCTGGGATCGAACCACCAACCTGCTGATTAGTGGCTGACCTGCTCTGCAACCTGAGCTACAGCCACCCCTAGATAAACATGACGGGATAAAACATAACCTCACAGAACTCATAGCGCTATATAAACACAGACACACAGAGGGAGACACAGAAGGCAACAAAACAGAGAGAAATATAATAAACTAAACTAACAGAACAACTGAGGCACTTCCAGAATAATAACAAACTTAACATTATACAAAATGACATGAAACTACAAGAGCACAAAACACTGGATCATATGACCCAGGACCATGACAATAAATAGCTTAGGACTATAGCATTATAATTATATTCATGTTGACCACTAATGAATATATTGTTTAAAACATATGAACATGGGTTAGTCTACAAGTACCTTTAATATATGAAGACATTTGACTGAACTATTTACTACTATTTGACTTCACAACTTCACTTCTAGATTGCTGCTTAAAATGACGATTTTTGCTGCGTTTACATTGATCTTATACTCATATAGTTTATTATGTCTGATGGATGGAATAACCAAAGTTTTCTCTATTGAAAAAACTGTGTGTTTGAGTATTTTTTTGCAGACAATAATATCATTCATTACTTTTGCATTTATCGTCACACAGCTGAAAGACACAATCGAACCAAGAAATCTGACACTGACACAATCATGCCTGACAGAAAATGAAACTGAGCAGTTTTCAGGACATCAGGATCTCAAGTATCTGAGGACTCTGGTTAGTGTCACAAACAGTTGCCATTGCTGTTCATATCTAGTAGAAATGTCTACTACACTAACACACACAGATACAAACTTCCCGCACTAGTAATGAGCACAGTAAAAAAAAAATTATGATATAGCTGCCATTACTGCTGTCTCCTTTTTGCAGGCCTCCCTATTGGTGTTGGCGTGGGTCTGGGACTGGTTGTTGCGATTACTGTAATTGCACCAATTCTGTACTGCAATACACATATAGTGTACACAATACATAGTTTCATACATAGGTTTTATGAGTGTTTCTCTTCCTTTGAGTGGAAAAAAATATATGGGAAAATCACAGGTCAATTACTGGAACTTGCCTCTATATGTATATATAAAGCAGGAAGTGGGGAGATATGACTCTATGACTATTTTTAATGTTGAATGGATTAAGGAACCAATAGCTCTTAGGCTAAACATATAGATACACAAATAAAAATATCTTCTTACATTTATTCAAATGCTACTCATTTTAGCGTGTTGTGCTGTTGAGGGATCATTCAAGAAGAGGACAAATGCTGGACATGGTACAGAGGTACATGCATGTGTGTGTGTGTGTGTGCACGTGTGTGTGTGTGTGTGTGTGCGTCTGTGTTTAGTTTGCATATGAGCAAAACAGTTGCTTTTATAACACCACTTCCCTTTTTCTTCCCAGTGAAATATTGGTGTTAGGTTAGGGCTGTGTGCAGGCAGGAGTGGTAGCAGGAGGACCCAAAGTGCAGACGCTCGGAGGCAAAAGTGTATTTCAAAAAAACTCAGCTTTAATGCTGGATGGCAAAAAGTAACAGAAAACCCAAAAATACAAAATAAACTTACACAGGCAGGCAGACGGAACACACAGCAAAATAAACGGTAGAACGCGACAGAGAGCACAGGAAAACACAGGGCTTAAATACGCAGAGGGGGTAATCAGGGAATGGGCAACAGGAGGGAAACACAGCTGGGGCAAATCAGGACTAACGAGACAAAGAAGCGTAAACTGAACACACTGAGAAAAGACAGAGACCTTCAAAGTAAAACAGGAAACACAACACAGACTGAACTTACAGACACAGACTGACTGGACACGGGGATATAACAACTAAGGATACACAGAGACGCGAACTAGACAAGGGGATACAGCTGACAGGGGAGACAGAGCAACTAGAGACGACAGAGACATAAACCATAAGACAGAACTCAAAGAAACCAAAGACTAGAAATTATAAATAATATAACAAACTCAAAAACCCTGGGTCAACGACCCAGGCCTCCTAACAATTGGAGGTCATCATTATGAAGAGATTAATGTAGCGAGCTCACTGCCATCTGTTTATGCTGTTACCAGTCCTCCTCCTGACCTGGTCCACTATGCCACTTGATTTTTAGAGGGATGCAAACAAACTCCCTGACAGTAATAAAAATGGCTCCTCTTCTGTGCGGGACGGGGCCACCAATCCTCCAGCAGCAGAGCCAATTCTCTATGCAACTGTCACAAAATTCAATTCAATTCAATTTTATTTATATAGCGCCAGGGGTAACAACAATATCGTCAAACTGGGCCATGTTTTCCCTGCATAAATATTATTCAGGCTTTTCAAATAGATGGAGAAATGTGGAATGAATTTTAATTTAGCATATAATTTGGTCAAATATTTTAGTGAAGGCTTGTTTGATATAAATTTTGAGTTTACTTGTTGGCTGTTTGATATTTGGGGTTTCATGTATCTAGCACTATGATACAGATGTCCCTGCTAATTTATATGTTCTTGAATATAATTGATGCTTATCATAAATAATTGACATCTTTGGTTTTGGACACCCTTTTCCGGCTTATCTACGTCCCTACCCTCACCTATGGCCACGAGCTGTGGGTAGTGACCGAAAGAACGAGATCGCGGATACAAGCGGCAGAAATGGGCTTCCTCCGAAGGGTGGCTGGCCTCTCCCTTAGAAATAGGGTGAGAAGTTTGGCCATCCGGGAGGGGCTCAGAGTAGAGCCGCTGCTCCTCCACATCGAAAGGAGCCAGTTGAGGTGGTTCGGGCATCTGACAAGGATGCCTCCTGGGCGCCTCCTGGGTGAGGTGTTCCGGGCATGTCCCACCGGGAGGAGGCCCCGGGGCAGACCCAGGACACGCTGGAGAGATTATATCTCTCGGCTGGCCTGGGAACGCCTTGGTGTTCCCCCGGATAAGCTGGAGGAGGTGGCTGGGGAGAGGGAGGTCTGGGCTTCTCTGCTTAGGCTGCTGCCCCCGCGACCCGGCCTCGGATAAAGCGGATGAAGATGGATGGATGGATGGATGGATGGATGGTTTTGGACAGTGATTCAAAGTAAAATCTATCTTGCATGATTTGCTGTCACCAAAATAACCACTGAAAGGAAATAAATTATTGGTTTCATTCCAGGAGCTGATTTAAAGTTTGTTATTAACAATATGTATCAATGTGAACCTTAAAAATACATCAACTGTTCTTAAATGTTTGGTTTAAGAGTATTTTTATTTCTACATACACCACATGTTTTTCATTATTAGCCAGAAATACTTGATGATTTGTTCCTTCACTGTTAACTAACAATACCCTTTTAAGTTTATTATTTGAAGTTTACTTTGTCAATATATGGTTAATTGCACATATTCTGAAGATGTACAGACATGTAACCCATTGCACAACAATTCATTAAAGCTATCTATCAAAACAAATGTATACAGGTTTACAAAATGCCAAATATTATCTTCTTTGTGTTAGGCAATATTTTAGTTCAATTTCCTGCAGTTCAAGACACTTTCTTTATTAAATCAAAGGGTAATGCTTTAAGAGAAAAAAAAACTTTTTGTTGGCGCCATCGAGTGGAAGGTCTGTATAAATACAAGTACAGTGTATTATTTACATTATGAAAGAATGGGAAGTGCTAAAAACGAACACAGACATACAAAAAAATGAAATGGAAAAGAAAAGAAAGCAGCATAAATTACTATAACAATGGTGGAGTTTGTGAGGGTACAACAGTTATACAGGGGTAAAAAACATGATGGTAATTAAAAAAAATCTTTAAACTCACCAAAAGGTTGTACTGACGAACCACTGCTTCAGTTTTTGTTCATTTTCAGCAATATCAGTTTTGCAGATAAAACCGACTTTACAAATCTGCGGTGCCACAAAAATTTATCACTGTCTTTGTCCATTTATGAGCTGCTGGGCAGTGAGACACAAAGTAAAACAAATGGGGCATGAAGAACTGCCCAATCACATGTTAAAATAAATAAAAGACAGCACTGATACATTGCTAACAACAACTGAGTTATCTTGAACTGCATGCTGTCCACGCTGAGCTGGCTGCTCATCTTGTGGGCGGCATTAAACACAGGTATTGCAAGAGTCACTGTGAATTATCAGCCATAACTGGTAATAATTAAACAATTGGTACAGCTGTACCTTGGCTAGTGAACCTAACTACCCACTGATGGGACTCAGGGAGTATTGTACCACTGAGAAATGTGACATAGATCTAAATACGCTTAAACGCAGTGATAAACTATGCCAACAAACCATATCAACATGAAAAAGGAGTGAACTCCCTGAACACCCACCACACCCTTAACTGGAGGAACGAAAACCTGATAAAGGGAACAAAAACTGTAAATGCACACAGCTGATGCAAAGATGATACTGAAGCTCTAAGATAAATAAAGATTCAAAAACCTGCTAGTAAAATGTGCAAAAACAATTAAACAATTATTAATTTATCCTTATTATAAACATATATATACACACACACGCACACTGCATTATTTGCATATCAGTGAATGGCATAACATAATGTCAGCAGCCAAAAATAAAGACAATAGTGAAGTCTTGTGTGGTATTACCTGTAATAACAACACACAATAGGATTAGACCCAACATTTGTAACTGGGTGTTGTCAAGCTACCATATAAAATGAGGCATAGTTTTACTGTAACTCTGAATACACAACCAGGGGTACAGCACAAAACTCTGTGCTCTATACATAAGCAGTCTCTGTGCCCCCCCTTACTTTTACAATCCAGATCTCATGTGCATTTTTTGATTTTTCAATGATTAATAATTGAGTCAGTAACTGTATTGGCCACTCTGTAGTGGTCATTAGGGTTGCCAGTAATTAACTGGTCATATGCCAAATGTAATATTAAAAAAATCTAAGTCTACACAGTTTTAAAATCTCATCTTATTTTAATTGTCATTTCTGAGCATACTACAGTCTACAGTTATTTTCTGGTTGGATGCATTTTGCATGTCGTATTATCATTATTATTATTATTATTATTAGTAGTAGTAGTAGTATTATACACATATTACCATGTCATAAAAATCTTTAAAGTTAAGATCTGAGTTGTCTAACATATTCTGCCTTCTCATTTTTCCCATCACAGCCTTTATTTGCTTCTCTCTCTCTTCACTTCCACACCCATCAATTAAACTGTGTTGGATTATTTTTTTAGATATAGCCAAATCTGACATTCACTCACTGTATTTTATTTTATTAAGTAAAACATCAGTAACCTGTTAGTTGCTCACCTTCCTATGTTAACAGCTAATTTCCCTTTGGTTGCTTTCTCTCGTTCTCCTTTCTTTATCTTTTTTTATAGCCCAATTTTGCTTTTTTAGGGAAAGACATGACTCAGTGTGCAGCAGTCACCTAGCCATCTACAGTCACCTGTAGAGGAAAGCCTGATTGTTGAGTAGGCTAATCCATTTTGTATAATTTGTAAGTTGTGCAAATCAGACTGTCACATTTGCCACCAGGTAAAGCAGGTCTCAAATGAAGGACTCTTTAAAGTTCAGTGAATTTATTTATAAAGTAGAGAATGTGCAATAACAATCCCAAACATGAATCCCATAACAGTGATAGTCCAGATTCCCATAATGCAAGTGATTCTCTCCAAGTCAGCTCTCCACAGTTTGTTCACCACTTGTCTCTAACAAGTAACTCTGCATGTTTACTGTATACAAGAGGACACAGGTAAGTTTCTTCACAAGACAAAAGTACAAAACAACTAGTACCAGAGCTGGGATTTACACTCACATAGTAGCTCAAAAATCGACCCCCCGACCTTCCGATCATGGGGCCACCACTCTACCTACCTACTGAGCTATCTCTGCCCCTTAAGTAAGGCCGCTGCACAAAAACCAGAACACCACAACACACATGTAGACACACAAACAAGGACAGTAGAGAGGAAAGGTAGAAAGCACGAGTGGGATAAGACAGACAGAAAACAGTGATGACAGAGGGATCATGGCAAAGAGAGCCTCTACTATTTTTGGAATCAAAGTGCAGGTACTCAGCTACTTTATTCAAAAGGTGCTGATTTAAAGACACAATCCACACTGATTTTAGGAGCATTAATAACTTATTTTAATATGATACTTTCTTTGCTTTGCTTTGGCTCTTGACGAAGGTGGTCGCACTTTTCTCCCTGTCCCTCTCCCTTATCTTTCCTGCTTTGCTCATGTCTTTTGTCTAGTCTCGTCTAACTCTAACCCTCAAAGAGTCTCTCAGTCTTGTTCTCTAAAACCTAAAGAATTATGCATTTGATCAACTGGTCCCGTAGCGAAATTGACACCCTCCTGGGCTTGGGAGAACCCGATTGTCCTGCGGAGACGTTTGCTGCCAGATACTCGATGGTTGCGTCGTGTGTCTGGCGACACTCTCGATGGAGGACATTGAACAACATCTACCAATTCGGAACCACGATATAAGAGTTCTGGCTGATTGGAGCTGGCTCGGACGTGGCTTATGGAAAAGAAGCGGCTACAGCTGTTCAAAATCCCACAAGGCTGGGCGACATGATAGACAATAGCAGGGCTGTGAGCACTCAGACTGTGTTTATTGAACGTAATATGGATAAGATCTTGGAGAAGAACAACGGAAATTGAGAGAATTGGTGACCAGTGACGGACATTAGACCAACTGTAAAAATTGGATGCAGTTGTTCACACTAAACCCAAACATTCACCATCTTCGCTCGCGTGGCTATCCCAAAGGCGCCAGCTGAAGGCCTGTCAAGGTCAAAGCTGACTGGAACAACAAAATTTCTTCCATGATAACAGGATTGTTGACAGAATTCTTTGTCCCTCCTTCTCCAAACACCTTCGTCTGCTTATCTCCAAAGCCGAGGTTAGACAGCGAGTCTGGCCCAGCACTGGATAGCTGCAGGGCAGGATGGCTGTGTCCACATCGGCTTTCTTCTCACCCCTTACCCACCCCTGTTGCTTGTTATGTGTTTATGGTGTTGTGATGTGGACATTTATGTGCTCTCTGTGCAGAGGAGCGGTTTTTTGTTTTCTGTTCTCATGCTGTCCTCCCACAGGAGCCCAGCATGAGTAGAGGTCTCTTTTTCCCCCTCTTCCACTTGCCCATTGTATTGTACATTTCAGTGTTTTTTTATACTACTACCGGTCTCATACCTTGTCTTCCCATGTG